>NW_024096087.1:0-20391 GCF_016699485.2 Gallus gallus
CCACCCTTCCTGTATGTCGTCCCCCCCAATTAGTGCCCCCCCCCCCAATTAGTGCCCCCCCCCCAATTAGTGCCCCCCCCCCCAGTTAATGACTGCCCCCCCCCCCCTTGCTGTATGCCCCCCCCCCCATTAGTGCCTCCCCCCAATTAGTGCCCCCCCCAGTTAATGACTGCCCCCCCCCCCCCTTGCTCTGCCCCCCCCCCCAATTAGTGCCCCCCCCCCAGTTAATTATTGCCCCCCCCACCCTTGCTGTACGTCCCCCCCTTGGCGTGCCCCCCCCCCCCCCAATTAGTGCCCCCCCCAATTAGTGCCCCCCCCCCTTGCCATGCCCCCCCCCCAATTAGTGCCCCCCCAATTAGTGCCCGCCCCCCCAGTTAATGATTGCCCCCCCCACCCTTCCTGTATGTCCCCCCCCCCAATTAGTGCCCCCCCAATTAATGCCCCCCCCAGTTAATGACTGCCCCCCCCCACCCTTGCTGTACGTCCCCCCCTCCCAATTAGTGCCCCCCCCCAGTTAATGACTGCCCCCAATTAGTGCCCCCCCCCCCCAGTTAATGACTGCCCCCCCACCCTTGCTGTAGGTCCCCCCCCCAATTAGTGCCCCCCCCAATTAGTGCTCCCCCCCCATTAGTGCCCCCCCCCAATTAATTATTGCCCCCCCCCCACCCTTGCTGTATGTCCCCCCCTTGGCGTGCCCCCCCCCCCCAATTAGTCCCCCTTCCCTAATTAGTGCCCCCCCCCTTTGCCATGCCCCCCCCAATTAGTGCCCCCCCCCCCGTTCATTATTGCCCCCCCCACCCTTCCTGTATGTCCCCCCCCCCCAATTAGTGCCCCCCCCCAATTAGTGCCCCCCCCCCTTGCCATGCCCCCCCCCCAATTAGTGCACCCCCCCCCAGTTAATGATTGCCCCCCCCACCCTTCCTGTATGTCCCCCCCCACCCTTGCTGTACGTCCCCCCCCCCAATTAGTGCCCCCCCCCCAATTAATGCCCCCCCCCCCAGTTAATGACTGCCCCCCCCCCTTGCTCTGCCCCCCCCCCCAATTAGTGCCCCTCCCAATTAGTGCCCCCCCCCAATTAATGATTGCCCCCCCCACCCTTGCTGTAGGTCCCCAGCAGAGTGCCGAAGTTGCAGAGCAGCGTCAGGGAGGAGAAATCCGCCGCCTCCGTCAGAGCCAATGTGTGCAGCAGAGAGCGCAGCCGCTCCGAGCAGAACCTGGGGGGGGGGCAATAATTAACTGGGGGGGGCAATGGGGGGGCAATGTCAGAGCCAATGTGTGCAGCAGAGAGCGCAGCCGCTCCGAGCAGAACCTGGGGGGGGGGCAATAATTAACTGGGGGGGGGCAATAATTAACTGGGGGGGGGCAATAATTAACTGGGGGGGGGCAATGGGGGGGCAATGTCAGAGCCAATGTGTGCAGCAGAGAGCGCAGCCGCTCCGAGCAGAACCTGGGGGGGGGGCAATAATTAACTGGGGGGGGGCAATAATTAACTGGGGGGGGGCAATAATTAACTGGGGGGGGGCAATGGGGGGGCAATGTCAGAGCCAATGTGTGCAGCAGAGAGCGCAGCCGCTCCGAGCAGAACCTGGGGGGGGGGGCAATAATTAACTGGGGGGGGGGGGGTACTAATTGGGGGGGGGGGCAATGGGGGGGGGCAATAATTAACTGGGGGGGGGGCAATAATTAACTGGGGGGGGGCAATGGGGGGGCAATGTCAGAGCCAATGTGTGCAGCAGAGAGCGCAGCCGCTCCGAGCAGAACCTGGGGGGGGGCAATGGGGGGGGGCAATAATTAACTGGGGGGGGCAATGGGGGGGCAATGTCAGAGCCAATGTGTGCAGCAGAGAGCGCAGCCGCTCCGAGCAGAACCTGCGGGGGGGGGGCAATAATTAACTGGGGGGGGGCAATGGGGGGCAATGTCAGAGCCAATGTGTGCAGCAGAGAGCGCAGCCGCTCCGAGCAGAACCTGGGGGGGGGGGCAATAATTAACTGGGGGGGGGGGGGTACTAATTGGGGGGGGGGGCAATGGGGGGGGGCAATAATTAACTGGGGGGGGGGCAATAATTAACTGGGGGGGGGCAATGGGGGGGCAATGTCAGAGCCAATGTGTGCAGCAGAGAGCGCAGCCGCTCCGAGCAGAACCTGGGGGGGGGGCAATGGGGGGGGCAATAATTAACTGGGGGGGGGCAATGGGGGGGCAATGTCAGAGCCAATGTGTGCAGCAGAGAGCGCAGCCGCTCCGAGCAGAACCTGCGGGGGGGGGGCAATAATTAACTGGGGGGGGGCAATGGGGGGGCGGTGAGGGGGGGGGCAATTGGGGGTTGGGGGGGGTAGTGAGGGGGGGGCAATGGGGGGGCAATGGGGGGGCAATGTCAGAGCCAATGTGTGCAGCAGAGAGCGCAGCCGCTCCGAGCAGAACCTGCGGGGGGGGGGGAACCGGGGGGGGTCAGGTGGGGGTGGGGGGGGGGCCGTAATTGGGGGGGGGCAATGGGGGGGCAGTGGGGGGGGCAATGGGGGGGGCAATGGGGGGGCAATGTCAGAGCCAATGTGTGCAGCAGAGAGCGCAGCCGCTCCGAGCAGAACCTGGGGGGGGGGCAATAATTAACTGGGGGGGGCAATGGGGGGGTCAAGGGGGGGTGTGGGGGTGGGGGGCACCGGGGGGGGTCAAATGGGGGTGGGGGGGTCAATGGGGGGGGGGCAGTGGGGGGGTGAGGGGGGTGAGGGGGGTGAGGGGGGGGCAATGAGGGCGGTGAGGGGGGCAATGGGGGGGCAATGGGGGGGCAATGTCAGAGCCAATGTGTGCAGCAGAGAGCGCAGCCGCTCCGAGCAGAACCTGGGGGGGGGGGGCAATAATTAACTGGGGGGGGGGGGGGTACTAATTGGGGGGGGGGGGCAATGGGGGGGCAATGTCAGAGCCAATGTGTGCAGCAGAGAGCGCAGCCGCTCCGAGCAGAACCTGCGGGGGGGGGCACCGGGGGGGGGTCAAGGGGGGGTGTGGGGGGGGGCAATGGGGGGGCAATGGGGGGGTGTGGGGGGGGGAAATGGGGGGGCAATGGGGGTTGAGGGGGGTGAGGGGGGGCAATGGGGGGAAGGGGGGGGTGTGGGGGGGGCAATGGGGGGGCAATGGGGGGGCAGGGAGGGGGGAGGGGGGGGCAAAGGGGGCAGTGGGGGCAGTGGGGGGGTTGGGGGGCAATGGGGGGGGAGGGAGGAAGGGGGGTGTGGGGGGGGGCGTGAGGGGGTTGTGGGGGGGGGAAATGGGGGGGCAATGGGGGGGTGTGGGGGGGGCAATGGGGGGGCAATGTCAGAGCCAATGTGTGCAGCACAGAGCGCAGCCGCTCCGAGCAGAACCTGCGGGGGGGGGGCAGTGAGGGGGGGGCAATGGGGGGTGTGGGGGGGGGCAATGGGGGGGCAATGGGGGTTGAGGGGGGTGAGGGGGGGGCAATGGGGGGAAGGGGGGGGTGTGGGGGGGCAATGGGGGGCAATGGGGGGGTGTGGGGGGGGGGAAATGGGGGGGCAATGGGGGTTGAGGGGGGTGAGGGGGGGGCAATGGGGGAAGGGGGGGGTGTGGGGGGGCAATGGGGGGGCAATGGGGGGGTTGTGGGGGGGGGAAATGGGGGGGAAGGGGGGGGTTGAGGGGGGTGAGGGGGGGCAATGGGGGGAAGGGGGGGTGTGGGGGGGGCAATGGGGGGGCAATGGGGGGGCAGGGAGGGGGGAGGGGGGGGCAAAGGGGGCAGTGGGGGGCAGTGGGGGGGTTGGGGGGCAATGGGGGGGGAGGGAGGAAGGGGGGTGTGGGGGGGGGCGTGAGGGGGTTGTGGGGGGGGGAAATGGGGGGGCAATGGGGGGGTGTGGGGGGGGCAATGGGGGGCAATGTCAGAGCCAATGTGTGCAGCAGAGAGCGCAGCCGCTCCGAGCAGAACCTGCGGGGGGGGGCAATGGGGGGGGGGGGGCGTGAGGGGGGGGGCAATGGGGGGGGTCAAGGGAGGGTGGGGGGTCTGGGGGGGGCAGTGAGGGGGGTGGCCATGGGGGGGAGGGGGAGGTCAAGGGGGGTTGGAGGGGTCAATGGGGGGGTCAATGGGGGGGCAGTGGGGGGGTGAGGGGGGGCCAATGAGGGGGGTGAGGGGGGGCAATGGGGGGGAGGGGGGGTGGGGGGGTAATTGGGGGGAGGGGGGGTGTGGGGGGGGCAATGGGGGGGCAATGTCAGAGCCAATGTGTGCAGCAGAGAGCGCAGCCGCTCCGAGCAGAACCTGCGGGGGGGGGGCAATGGGGGCAGTGAGGGGGGGGGCAATAATTAACTGGGGGGGGGCAATGGGGGGGCAATGTCAGAGCCAATGTGTGCAGCAGAGAGCGCAGCCGCTCCGAGCAGAACCTGCAGGGGGGGGGCAATGGGGGGGGGGGGGGCGTGAGGGGGGGGGGGGCAATGGGGGGGGCCGTAATTGGGGGGTGGGGGGGAAATGGGGGGGCAATGGGGGGGCAATGTCAGAGCCAATGTGTGCAGCAGAGAGCGCAGCCGCTCCGAGCAGAACCTGCGGGGCAATGGGGGCAGTGAGGGGGGGGGCAATGGGGGGGGCCGTAATTGGGGGGGGGCAATGGGGGGTGGGGGGGGTGGGGGGGGCAGTGAGGGGGGTGGCCATTGGGGGGAGGGGGGAGGTCAAGGGGGGGTGGAGGGATCAATGAGGGGGGCAATGGGGGGGCACCGGGGGGGGGTCAGGTGGGGTCTGGGGGGGGGGGCAATGGGGGGGGGAAGGGCATGTGGGGGGGCAAAGGGGGGGGCGGTGAGGGGGGGTCAAGTGGGGGTATGGGGGGGTGACAGGGGGCCAATGGGGGGGGGAAGGGGTTGTGGGGGGGGGCAATAGGGGGGTGGGGGGGAGGAGAGGGGAGGGGGGGAGGGGGTTGGTGGGTGGGGGGGCAAATGGGGGGGCAGTGGGGGGGGGGGGCAGAGGCAATGGTGGGTGGAAGGGGGGGCAGTGAGGGGGGGGCAAAGGGGGGGAGGGGGGCAATGGGGGGGGTGAGGGCGGTGGGGGGGGCAGAGGGGGGGGCAATGGGGCGGAGGCAGTGAGGGGGGGCAGGGAGGGGGGGTGGGGGGGCAAAGGGGGGGCACTGGGGGGGGGACGCTATGACCCCAAGTGACCCCAATGGGGGGCGCTATGACCCCAGGTGACCCCAAATGGAAAGGGGGGGGGGGGCTCTATGACCTCAGGTAACCCCTAAACGAAAGTGGGGGGGTTTGTATGACCTCAGGTGACCCCAAAATGAAAGTGGGGGGGGGCTCTATGACCTCAGGTGACCCCAGGTGACCCCAATGGGGGGCGCTATGATCCCAGGTGACCCCAAAAGAAAAGAGGGGGGGGCTCTATGACCTCAGGTGACCCCAAAAGGAAAGGGGGGGGGGGCACTATGACCCCAGGTGACCCCAATGGGGGGGGTGCTATGACCCCAGGTGACCCCAATGGGGGGGCGTGATGACCCCAGGTGACCCCAAAACAAAAGTGGGGGGGGCTGTATGACCTCAGGTGACCCCAAAATGAAAGTGGGGGGGGGCTGTACGACCTCAGGTGACCCCAAAAGGAAAGGGGGGGGGGGGGGGAGGAGGTGCTATGACCCCAGGTGACCCCAAAAAGAAAGTGGGGGGGGGGTTTGTATGACCCCAGGTGACCCCAAATGGAAAGGGGGGGGCGCTATGACCCCAGGTGACCCCAATGGGGGGGGTGCTATGACCCCAGGTGACCCCAGGTGACCCCAATGGGGGCGCTATGACCCCAGTTGACCCCAACGGGGGGGCTCTATGACCTCAGGTGACCCCAAAAGGAAAGGGCGGGGGGCTGTATGACTTCAGGTGACCCCGTGTGACCCCAATGGGGGGTGCTATGACCCCAGGTGACCCCAAAACGAAAATGGGGGGGTGCTGTATGACCTCAGGTGACCCCAAAACGAAAGTGGGGGGGGCTGTATGACCTCAGGTGACCCCAAAACGAAAGGGGGGGGGGGCCCTATGACCCCAGGTGACCCCAGGTGACCCCAATGGGGGGTGCTATGACCCCAAGTGACCCCAATGGGGGGCGCTATGATCCCAGGTGACCCCAAAAGAAAAGAGGGGGGGGCTCTATGACCTCAGGTGACCCCAAGTGACGCCAATGGGGGGTGCTATGACCCCAGGTGACCCCAATGGGGGGGCGTGATGACCCCAGAACAAAAGTGGGGGGGGCTGTATGACCTCAGGTGACCCCGTGTGACCCCAATGGGGGGTGCTATGACCCCAGGTGACCCCAATGGGGGGGCGTGATGACCCCAGGTGACCCCAAATGGAAAGGGGGGGGGCTCTATGACCGCAGGTGACCCCAAAACAAAAGGGGGGGGGGCTGTATGACCTCAGGTGACCCCAAAAGGAAAGGACGGGAAGGGGAGGAGGTGCTATGACCCCAGGTGACCCCAAAAAGAAAGTGGGGGGGGGGGTTTGTATGACCCCAGGTGACCCCAAATGGAAAGGGGGGGGGCGCTATGACCGCAGGTGACCCCAATAGGGGGGTGCTATGACCCCAGGTGACCCCAGGTGACCCCAATGGGGGGCGCTATGATCCCAGGTGACCCCAAAACGAAAGTGGGGGGGGGCTGTATGACCTCACGTGACCCCCGGTGACCCCAATGGGGGGTGCTATGACCCCAGGTGACCCCAATGGGGGGGCGTGATGACCCCAGGTGACCCCAAAACAAAAGGGGGGGGGGGCTGTATGACCTCAGGTGACCCCAAAAGGAAAGGGCGGGGGGGCTGTATGACCTCAGGTGACCCTGTGTGACCCCGGGGGGGGCGCTATGACCCCGTGTGACCCCAATGGGGGGTGCTATGACCCCAGGTGACCCCAATGGGGGGGGTGCTATGACCCCAGGGGACCCCAGGTGACCCCAATGGGGGGTGCTATGACCCCAGGTGACCCCAAAAGGAAAGGGGGGGGGGGGCTGTATGACCTCAGGTGACCCCAAAACGAAAGTGGGGGGGGGCTGTATGAACTCAGGTGACCCCGTGTGACCCCAATGGGGGGTGCTATGACCCCAGGTGACCCCAATGGGGGGGCGTGATGACCCCAGGTGACCCCAAAAGAAAAGAGAGGGGGGCTCTATGACCTCAGGTGACCCCAAAAGGAAAGGGGGGGGGGGGGGGAGGAGGTGCTATGACCCCAGGTGACCCCAAAAAGAAAGGGCGGGGGGGGGTTTGTATGACCCCAGGTGACCCCAAATGGAAAGGGGGGGGGGCGCTATGACCCCAGGTGACCCCAATGGGGGGGGTGCTATGACCCCAGGTGACCCCAGGTGACCCCAATGGGGGCGCTATGACCCCAGTTGACCCCAACGGGGGGGCGTGATGACCCCAGGTGACCCCAAAAGAAAAGAGGGGGGGGCTCTATGACCTCAGGTGACCCCAAAAGGAAAGGGCGGGGGGCTGTATGACTTCAGGTGACCCCGTGTGACCCCAATGGGGGGTGCTATGACCCCAGGTGACCCCAAAACGAAAATGGGGGGGTGCTGTATGACCTCAGGTGACCCCAAAACGAAAGTGGGGGGGTGCTGTATGACCTCAGGTGACCCCAAAACGAAAGTGGGGGGGGCTGTATGACCTCAGGTGACCCCAAAACGAAAGGGGGGGGGGGCCCTATGACCCCAGGTGACCCCAGGTGACCCCAATGGGGGGTGCTATGACCCCAAGTGACCCCAATGGGGGGCGCTATGATCCCAGGTGACCCCAAAGAAAAGAGGGGGGGGCTCTATGACCTCAGGTGACCCCAAGTGACGCCAATGGGGGGCGCTATGACCCCAGGTGACCCCAATGGGGGGGCGTGATGACCCCAGAACAAAAGTGGGGGGGGGGCTGTATGACCTCAGGGGACCCCAGGTGACCCCAATGGGGGTGCTATGACCCCAGGTGACCCCAAAAGGAAAGGGGGGGGGGGGCTGTATGACCTCAGGTGACCCCAAAACGAAAGTGGGGGGGGCTGTATGAACTCAGGTGACCCCGTGTGACCCCAATGGGGGGTGCTATGACCCCAGGTGACCCCAATGGGGGGCGTGATGACCCCAGGTGACCCCAAAAGAAAAGAGAGGGGGGCTCTATGACCCCAGGTGACCCCAAAAGGAAAAGGGGGGGGGGGCTGTATGACCTCAGGTGACCCCAAAAGGAAAGGGAGGGGGGGGGGGGGGATCTATGACCTCATGTGACCCCAAAACAAAAGGGGGGGGGGCTGTATGACCTCAGGTGACCCCAAAACGAAAGTGGGGGGGGGCTGTATGACCCCAGGTGACCCCGTGTGACCCCCCCCCCCCCCCCAAAACGGACCGTAGCGGTTTGCGGTCGATGCAGACGCGCTGTCGGAGCTCACTGAGGAAGGCGGGGGGGCTGAGCTGCTCCACGCGCGGCCCCCGCAGCCGGGAGCCCACGAAGCACAGCAGGCGGCGAAGGAAGGACACAAAGTGCTCCGCCGTGCGGATACTGCCGGGCACCGCCTCTGGGGGGGGCACGGGGGGGTTATGGGGGGGTTATATAGGGGTTATGGGGGGATATGAGGGGGTATTGGGGGGTTATATAGGGGTTATAGGGGGATATGGAGGGGATATAGGGGGTTATGGGGGGGTATGGGGGGATATGAGGGGGTATTGGGGGATATGGGGGGATATAGGGGGGTATGGTGGGGATATGGGGGGTATGAGGGGGTATTGGGGGGATATGGGGGGATATGGGGGGGTATGGTGGGATATGGGGGGGTATGAGGGGTATTGGGGGGATATGGGGGATATGGGGGGGTATTGGGGGGTTATGGGAGGATATGAGGGGGTTATGGGGGGTTATGAGGGGGTATTGGGGGTTATGGGGGATATGAGGGGGATATGAGGGGATATAGGGGAGTATTGAGGGGTTATGCGGGGATATGAGGGGGTATTGGGGGGATATGGGGGGATATGGGGGATATAGGGGGATATTGGGGGGTGTGGGGTACCCCCCGAAGCACAGCAGGCGGCGAAGGAAGGACACAAAGTGCTCCGCCGTGCGGATACTGCCGGGCACCGCCTCTGGGGGGGGCACGGGGGGGGTTTATGGGGGGGTATGGGGGGTTATATAGGGGTTATGGGGGGATATGGGGGGATATGGGGGGATATAGGGGGGTATTGGGGGGTTATGGGGGGATATGAGGGGGCTATGGGGGGTTATGAGGGCGTATTGGGGGGATATGAAGGGGTATGGGGGGGCTATGGGGGGTTATGAGGGGGTATTGGGGGGATATGGGGGTTATTGGGGGGATATGGGGGGATATGAGGGGATATGGGGGGATATGGGGGGTTATGGGGGATATGGCGGGTTATGGGGGGTTATGGGGGGGTATTGGGGGGGTATGGGGGGTTATGGGGGGGTATGAGGGGGTATTGGGGGGTTATGTGGGGGTATTGGGGGGTTATGGGGGGATATGAGGGGGATATGAGGGGATATAGGGGAGTATTGAGGGGTTATGGGGGGATATGAGGGGGTATTGGGGGATATGGGGGATATGGGGGGATATAGGGGGGTATTGGGGGGTGTGGGGTACCCCCCGAAGCACAGCAGGCGGCGAAGGAAGGACACAAAGTGCTCCGCCGTGCGGATACTGCCGGGCACCGCCTCTGGGGGGGGCACGGGGGGGGTTATGGGGGGGTATGGGGGGGTATGGGGGGTATTGCGGGGTTATGGGGGGTTATGGGGGGGTATTGGGGGAATATGGGGGATATGAGGGGGTATTGTGGGGGTATGGGGGGTTATAAGGGGGTTATGGGGGATATGGGGGGGTATTGGGGGGATATGGGGGATATGAGAGGGTATTGGGGGGTTATGGGGAGGTATTGGGGGGGTTATGACGGGGTATTGGGGGGATATGGGGGGATATAGGGGGGTATTGGGGGGTTATGGGGGGATATGAGGGGGTATTGGGGGGATATGGGGGTATATAGGGGGATATTGGGGGGATATGGGGGGGTATGAGGGGGTATTGGGGGGATATGGGGGGTTATGGGGGGGTATTGGGGGGATATGAGGGGGTATGGGGGGATATGGAGGTTATGAGGGGGTATTGGGGGGTTATGGGGGGATATGAGGGGGTAATGGGGGGATATGGGGGGTTTATGAGGGGGTATTGGGGGGATATGGGGGGTTATGAGGGGGTATTGGGGGGATATGGGGGGGTATTGGGGGGTTATTGGGGGGTTATGAGGGGGTTATGGGGGGATATAGGGGGGTATTGGGGGTTATGGGGGGATATGAGGGGGTTATGGGGGGTTATGAGGGGGTATTGGGGGGATATGGGGGGATATGGGGGAATATGGGGGGTTATGGGGGGGTATTGGGGGGTATTGGGGTGTTATGGAGGGATATGAGAGGGTATTGGGGGGATATGGAGGGATATAGGGGGGTATTGGGGGATATGAGGGGGTATTGGGGGGATATGGGGGGTTATATAGGGGTTATGGGGGATATGGGGGTGATATGGGGGGATATGGGGGGATATAGGGGGGTATTGGGGGGTGTGGGGTACCCCCCGAAGCACAGCAGGCGGCGAAGGAAGGACACAAAGTGCTCCGCCGTGCGGATACTGCCGGGCACCGCCTCTGGGGGGGGCACGGGGGGGGTTATGGGGGGGTTATATAGGGGTTATGGGGGGATATGGGGGGGTATTGGGGGGATATGGGGGTTATGGGGGGATATGGGGGGTTATGGGGGGATATGGGGGGGATATGGGGGTTATGGAGGGGTATGAGGGGGTATTGGGGGGATATGGGGGGTTATGGGGGAGTATTAGGGGGATATGAGGGGGTATTGGGCGTTATGGGGGGATATGGGGGGGCTATGGGGGGATATGAGTGGGTACGGGGGGGTATTGGGGGGATATGGGGGGTTATGGGGGGATATGAGGGGGTATTGGGGAGGTATTGGGGGGCTATGGGGGGCTATAGGGGGGTGTGGGGTACCCCCCGAAGCACAGCAGGCGGCGAAGGAAGGACACAAAGTGCTCCGCCGTGCGGATACTGCCGGGCACCGCCTCTGGGGGGGGCACGGGGGGGGTTATGGGGGGGTTATATAGGGGTTATGGGGGGGTATGGGGGGATATGGGGGGGTATTGGGGGTTATGGGGGGTTATGAGGGGATTATGGGGGGATATGGGGAGATATGGGGGGTTATTGGGGGATATGGGGGGTTATGAGGGGGATATGGGGGGATATGGGGGGTTATTGGGGGGTTATGGGGGGATATGGGGGGGATATGGGGGGTTATTGGGGGGTTATGAGGGGGTTATGGGCGGATATAGGGGGGTATTGGGGGGTTATGGGGGGATATGAGGGGGTTATGGGGGGTTATGAGGGGGTATTGGGGGGATATGGGGGGATATGGGGTAATATGGGGGGTTATGGGGGGGTATTGGGGGGTATTGGGGTGTTATGGAGGGATATGAGAGGGTATTGGGGGATATGGAGGGATATAGGGGGGTATTGGGGGGATATGAGGGGGTATTGGGGGGATATGGGGGTTATATAGGGGTTATGGGGGGATATGGGGTGATATGGGGGGATATGGGGGGATATAGGGGGGTATTGGGGGGTGTGGGGTACCCCCCGAAGCACAGCAGGCGGCGAAGGAAGGACACAAAGTGCTCCGCCGTGCGGATACTGCCGGGCACCGCCTCTGGGGGGGCACGGGGGGGGTTATGGGGGGGTATGGGGGGGTATGGGGGGGTTATATAGGGGTTATGGGGGGATATGGGGGATATGAGGGGGTATTGGGGGGATATGAGGGGGTATTGGGGGGTTATATAGGGGTTATAGGGGGATATGGAGGGGATATAGGGGGTTATGGGGGGGTATGGGGGGGTACTGGGGGGATATGGGGGGATATAGGGGGGTATTGGGGGGTTATGGGGGGATATGAGGGGGTATTGGGGGGATATGGGGGGATATAGGGGGGTATGGTGGGGATATGGGGGGGTATGAGGGGGTATTGGGGGGATATGGGGGGGTATTGGGGGGATATGGGGGGATATAGGGGGGTATTGGGGGGTTATGGGGGGATATGAGGGGGTATTGGGGGGATATAGGGGGAATATGGGGGGTTATGAGGGGGTATTGGGGGGTTATGGGGGGATATGGGGGTATATGGGGGGTTATTGGGGGGTTATGGGGGTTATGAGGAGGTATTGGGGGATATGGGGGTTATAAGGGGGTTATGGGGGGATATGGGAGGTTATGAGGGGGTATTGGGGGGTTATGGGGGGATATGAGGGGGTATTGGGGGGATATGGGGGGATATGGGGGGATATAGGGGGGTTATGGGGGGGTGTGGGGTACCCCCCGAAGCACAGCAGGCGGCGAAGGAAGGACACAAAGTGCTCCGCCGTGCGGATACTGCCGGGCACCGCCTCTGGGGGGGGCACGGGGGGGGTTATGGGGGGGTTATATAGGGGTTATGGGGGGATATGGGGGGGTATTGGGGGGATATGGGGGCATTATGGGCGGATATGGGGGGGTATTGGGGGGTATGAGGGGTATTGGGGGGATATGGGGGGATATGGGGGGATATAGGGGGGTATTGGGGGGATGGGGGGGTTATGGGGGGGTATTGGGGGGTTATGGGGGATATGGGAGGTTATGAGGGGGTATTGGGGGAATATGGGGGGATATGAGGGGGTATTGTGGGGGTATGGGGGGTTATGAGGGGGTATTGGAGGGATATGGGGGGATATAGGGGGGTATTGGGGGGTTATGGGGGGATATGGGGGGGTATTGGGGGTTATGAGGGGGTATTGGGGGATATGGGGGGGATATGGGGGGATATAAGGAGGTATTGGGGGGTTATGGGAGGATATGAGGGGGTTTTATGGGGGTTATGAGGGGAAATTGGGGGGTTATGGGGGGATATGGGGGGATAAGGGGGGTATATGGGGGGGTATTGGGGGGGGGGGGGGTACCCCCCGAAGCACAGCAGGCGGCGAAGGAAGGACACAAAGTGCTCCGCCGTGCGGATACTGCCGGGCACCGCCTCTGGGGGGGCACGGGGGGGTCAGAAAGAGGGTTATGGGGGGGTATGGGGGGTTATGGGGGGGATATAGGGGGGTATTGGGGGGTTATGGGGGATATGGGAGGTTATGAGGGGGTATTGGGGGAATATGGGGGGATATGAGGGGGTATTGTGGGGGTATGGGGGGTTATGAGGGGGTATTGGGGGGATATGGGGGGGTATTGGGGGGATATGGGGGGATATAGGGGGGTATTGGGGGGTTATGGGGGGATATGAGGGGGTATTGGGGGGATATGGAGGGATATAGGGGGGTATTGGGGGGATATGAGGGGGTATGAGGGGGTATTGGGGGGATATGGGGGTTATAAGGGGGGTATTGGGGGATATGAGGGGGTATTGGGGGGTTATGGGGGGTTATATAGGGGTTATGGGAGGATATGGGGGGATATGGGGGGTTATGGGGGGGATATGGGGGGATATGGGGGGATATAGGGGGGTATTGGGGGGTGTGGGGTACCCCCCGAAGCACAGCAGGCGGCGAAGGAAGGACACAAAGTGCTCCGCCGTGCGGATACTGCCGGGCACCGCCTCTGGGGGGGGCACGGGGGGGTCAGAGAGGGGGTTATATAGGGGTTATGGGGGGATATGAGGGGGTATTGGGGGGTTATATAGGGGTTATAGGGGGATATGGAGGGGATATAGGGGGTTATGGGGGGGTATGGGGGGATATGAGGGGGTATTGGGGGGATATGGGGGGATATAGGGGGGTATGGTGGGGATATGGGGGGGTATGAGGGGGTATTGGGGGGATATGGGGGGATATGGGGGGGTATGGTGGGGATATGGGGGGTATGAGGGGGTATTGGGGGGATATGGGGGGATATGGGGGATATAGGGGGATATTGGGGGGTGTGGGGTACCCCCCGAAGCACAGCAGGCGGCGAAGGAAGGACACAAAGTGCTCCGCCGTGCGGATACTGCCGGGCACCGCCTCTGGGGGGGGCACGGGGGGGGTTATGGGGGGGTTATATAGGGGTTATGGGGGATATGGGGGGGATATGGGGGATATGGGGGGATATAGGGGGGTTATTGGGGGGTTATGGGGGGTTATGAGGGGGTATTGGGGGGATATGGGGGTTATAAGGGGGTTATGGGGGGATATGGGAGGTTATGAGGGGGTATTGAGGGGTTATGGGGGATATGAGGGGGTATTGGGGGGATATGGGGGGATATGGGGGGGTATTGGGGGGATATGAGGGGGTATGAGGGGGTATTGGGGGGATATGGGGGGTTATAAGGGGGGTATTGGGGGGATATGAGGGGTATTGGGGGGATATAGGGGGATATGGGGGATATAGGGGGGTTATGGGGGGGTGTGGGGTACCCCCCGAAGCACAGCAGGCGGCGAAGGAAGGACACAAAGTGCTCCGCCGTGCGGATACTGCCGGGCACCGCCTCTGGGGGGGGCCACGGGGGGGTCAGAGAGGGGGTTATGGGGGGTATGGGGGGGGTATTGGGGGGATATGGGGGGTTATGGGGGGGTATTGGGGGGTATTGGGGGGATATGGGGGCATTATGGGCGGATATGGGGGGTATTGGGGGGTTATGGGGGGATATGGGGGGTTATTGGGGGAATATGGGGGGGATATGGGGGGTTATTGGGGGGTTATGGGGGGTTGTGAGGGGGTATTGGGGGGTTATGGGGGGATATGGGGGGTTTTTTTTGGGGTATGAGGGGTATTGGGGGGATATGGGGGCGATATGGGGGATACTGGGGAGATATGGGGGGGTATTGGGGGTATATGAGGGGGTATTGGGGCGTTATGGGGGATATGGGGGGGCTATGGGGGATATGAGTGGGTATGGGGGGGTATTGGGGGGATATGGGGGGTTATTGGGGGTTATGGGGGGGTATTGGGGGGTATTGGGGGGATATGGGGGGTATTGGGGGGTTATGGGGGGGTATTGGGGGTATTGGGGGGATATGGGGGGTTATGAGGGGGTTATGGGGGGATATGGGGGGGTATGGGAGGGATATGGTGGGTATTGGGGGGTTATATAGGGGTTATGGGGGGGATATGGGGGGATATGGGGGTTATATGGGGGTTTAGGGGGGATATGAAGGGGTATGGGGGTCTATGGGGGGAATATGGGGGGGTTATAGGGGGATAAGGGGGTTATTGGGGGGTTATGGGTGGGATATGGGGGGTTATGAGGGGGTTATGGGGGGGTATGGGAGCATTATGGGGGGATATGGGGGAGTATGGGGGGTATATGGGGGATATGGGGGGATATGGGGGGTTATTGGGGGGATATGGGGGGTTATACAGGGGTTATGGGGGGATGAGGGGGAGTATGGGGGTGTATGGGGGGTTATAGGATGGTAACTATGGGGTTATGTGGCACTATCTATGGGGCTATGGGGTGGTATATATGGGATTATGGAGAAGTTATGGGGCGGTCTCTATGGGGTGATGGCGCCCCCCCACACCGTGCAGGACGTGGTCGGGCAGAACGGGGCTGCCGAGGTGTTGGGGCCGTATCTATGGGGTTATGGGGCAGAATATATGGGGCTATGGGGCGGCTATGGGGCTATGGGGTTATAAGGGGGTTATGGGGCGGTATCTATGGGGTAATGGGGGGGTTATGGGGTTATGGGGTGCAGTTGACCCCCCCATACCGTGCAGGACGTGGTCGGGCAGAACGGGGCTGCCGAGGTATTGGGGCCGTATCTATGGGGCTATGGGGCGGTATCTATGGGGCTATGGGGTCTCTATGGGGTTATGGGGTATCTATGGGGTTATGGGGCGGTATCTATGGGGCTATGGGGTGGCTATGGGGTTATGGGGTGGTATATGGGGTTATGGGGCGGTATCTATGGGGTTATGGGGTATCTATGGGGTTATGGGGTATCTATGGGGTTATGGGGCTACAGGATAGTATCTATGGAGCTATGGAGTGGCTATGGGGTTATAGGATGGTATCTATGGGGTTATGGGGTTTTGGGGTGCAGTTGACCCCCCCATACCGTGCAGGACGTGGTCGGGCAGAACGGGGCTGCCGAGGTATTGGGGCCGTATCTATGGGGTTATGGGGCTATAGGATGCTATCTATGGGGTTATGGGGCTATGGGGCGGTATCTATGGGGCTATGGGGCGGTATCTATGGGGCTATGGGGTCTCTATGGGGTGATGGCGCCCCCCCATACCGTGCAGGACGTGGTCGGGCAGAACGGGGCTGCCGAGGTATTGGGGCTGTATCTATGGGGTTATGGGGCTATAGGATGGTATCTATGGGGTCATGGGGCTATAGGGCCGTATCTATGGGGTTATGGGGCGGTATCTATGGGGTTATGGGGGGGTTATGGGGTTTTGGGGTGCAGTTGACCCCCCCATACCGTGCAGGACGTGGTCGGGCAGAACGGGGCTGCCGAGGTATTGGGGCCGTATCTATGGGGTTATGGGGCTATAGGGCCGTATCTATGGGGCTATGGGGCGGTATCTATGGGGCTATGGGGTCTCTATGGGGTGATGGCGCCCCCCCATACCGTGCAGGACGTGGTCGGGCAGAACGGGGCTGCCGAGGTATTGGGGCCGTATCTATGGGGTTATGGGGCTATGGGGCCGTATCTATGGGGCTATGGGGCGGTATCTATGGGGTTATGGGGTGGTTATGGGGTTATGGGGTGCAGTTGACCCCCCCATACCGTGCAGGACGTGGTCGGGCAGAACGGGGCTGCCGAGGTATTGGGGCCGTATCTATGGGGTCATGGGTCTATAGGATGGTATCTATGGGGTCACGGGGCTATAGGGCCGTATCTATGGGGTTATGGGGCGGTATCTATGGGGTTATTGGGTGGTTATGGGGTTATGGGGTGCAGTTGACCCCCCCATACCGTGCAGGACGTGGTCGGGCAGAACGGGGCTGCCGAGGTATTGGGGCCGTATCTATGGGGTTATGGGGGGGTTATGGGGTATAGGATGGTATCTATGGGGTCATGGGGCTATAGGGCCGTATCTATGGGGCTATGGGGCGGTATCTATGGGGCTATGGGGTCTCTATGGGGTGATGGCGCCCCCCCATACCGTGCAGGACGTGGTCGGGCAGAACGGGGCTGCCGAGGTATTGGGGCCGTATCTATGGGGTTATGGGGCAGAATATATGGGGCTATGGGGCGGCTATGGGGCTATGGGGTTATAAGGGGGTTATGGGGCGGTATCTATGGGGTTATGGGGGGGTTATGGGGTTATGGGGTGCAGTTGACCCCCCCATACCGTGCAGGACGTGGTCGGGCAGAACGGGGCTGCCGAGGTATTGGGGCCGTATCTATGGGGTTATGGGGCGGTATCTATGGGGTTATGGGGCTACAGGATAGTATCTATGGGGCTATGGGGTGGCTATGGGGTTATGGGGTGGTATATATGGGGTTATGGGGTGGTATCTATGGGGCTATGGGGTGGCTATGGGGTTATGGGGTGGTATATGGGGTTATGGGGTGGTATATGGGGTTATGGGGGGGTTATGGGGCAGTATCTATGGGGCTATGGGGTGGTATCTATGGGGCTATGGGGTGATGGCGCCCCCCCATACCGTGCAGGACGTGGTCGGGCAGAACGGGGCTGCCGAGGTATTGGGCCGTATCTATGGGGTTATGGGGCTATGGGGTTATGGGGCTATAGGATGGTATCTATGGGGTTATGGGCTATGGGGCGGTATCTATGGGGCTATGGGGTGCAGTTGACCCCCCCATACCGTGCAGGACGTGGTCGGGCAGAACGGGGCTGCCGAGGTATTGGGGCCGTATCTATGGGGTTATGGGGGGGTTATGGGGTATAGGATGGTATCTATGGGGTCATGGGGCTATAGGGCCGTATCTATGGGGTTATGGGGCGGTATCTATGGGGTTATGGGGTTATGGGGTGCAGTTGACCCCCCCATACCGTGCAGGACGTGGTCGGGCAGAACGGGGCTGCCGAGGTATTGGGGCCGTATCTATGGGGTTATGGGGCAGAATATATGGGGCTATGGGGCGGCTATGGGGCTATGGGTTATAAGGGGGTTATGGGGCGGTATATATGGGGTTATGGGGTGGTATATATGGGGTTATGAGGGGGTTATGGGGTGGTATATATGGGACTATGGAGGGGTTATGGGGTTATGAGGTGGTGTCTACGGGGCTATGGGGTGCCTATGGGGTTATGGGGTTATAAGGGGGCTATGGGGCGGTATATATGGGGCTATGGGGTGGTATCTATGGGGTTATGGGGTGCAGTTGACCCCCCCATACCGTGCAGGACGTGGTCGGGCAGAACGGGGCTGCCGAGGTATTGGGGCCGTATCTATGGGGTTATGGGGCTATAGGATGGTATCTATGGGGTTATGGGGCTATGGGGCGGTATCTATGGGGCTATGGGGTGGTATCTATGGGGCTATGGGGTGCAGTTGACCCCCCCATACCGTGCAGGACGTGGTCGGGCAGAACGGGGCTGCCGAGGTATTGGGCCGTATCTATGGGGTTATGGGGCTATAGGATGGTATCTATGGGGCTATGGGGCGGGTATGGGGCTATAGGATGGTATCTATGGGGTTATGGGGTTTTGGGGTGCAGTTTGACCCCCCCATACCGTGCAGGACGTGGTCGGGCAGAACGGGGCTGCCGAGGTATTGGGGCTGTATCTATGGGGTTATGGGGTATCTATGGGGTTATGGGGCGGTATCTATGGGGTCATGGGGCTATAGGGCCGTATCTATGGGGCTATGGGGCGGTATCTATGGGGCTATGGGGTCTCTATGGGGTGATGGCGCCCCCCCCATACCGTGCAGGACGTGGTCGGGCAGAACGGGGCTGCCGAGGTATTGGGGCCGTATCTATGGGGTTATGGGGTGGCTATGGGGTTATGGGGCAGTATCTATGGGGCTATGGGGTGGCTATGGGTTATGGGGTGGTATATATGGGGTTATGGGGCTGTATCTATGGGGTTATGGGGGGTTATGGGGTTATGGGGTGGTGTCTATGGGGCTATGGGGTGGCTATGGGGTTATGGGGCGGTATCTATGGGGCTATGGGGTGGTATATATGGGGCTACGGGGTGATGGCGCCCCCCCCATACCGTGCAGGACGTGGTCGGGCAGACTGGGCTGCCGAGGTATTGGTCGGCGTCGCGGGCGGCGGCGCCAGTGTCGCAGTCCGTCCAGCAGGCGGCGGTATTCGTCCTGCAGGCGCTGCGCGTCCGACTGCTTCACTCTGATTGGGCGGATGGGGGGAGAAAGGGGGCGGGGTTAAAAGGGGGGGGGGGGGGGGACCAAATGGGGGGGGGGGGGAGAAAGTGGGGGGGGGGACCAAATGGGGGGGTGGGGGAGAAGGGGGGGGGGGGAGGGAGAAAATAGGGGGGTGAGAAGGGGGGGGGGAGAAAGGGGGGGGAGAAAGGGGGGTTTAAAGGGGGGGGGGATCAAATGGGGGGGGGGAAAGGGGGGGGGAAGAGGGGGGGGGGGGAGGGAGAAAATAGGGGGGTGAGAAGGGGGGGGGGAGAAAAGGGGGGGGGGGAGGGAGAAAATAGGGGGGTGAGAAGGGGGGGGGGAGAAAGGGGGGGGGAGAAAGGGGGGGTTAAAGGGGGGGGGATCAAATGGGGGGGGGGGGAGGGAGAAAATAGGGGGGTGAGAAGGGGGGGGAGAAAGGGGGGGTTGAGAAAGGGGGGGGTTAAAGGGGGGGGGATCAAATGGGGGGGGGATGAAAGGGGGGGGGGGAGAAAGGGGGGGGGGAGGGAGAAAATAGGGGGGTGAGAAGGGGGGGGGGGGGAAAGGGGGGGGAGAAAGGGTGGGGTTAAAGGGGGGGGGGGGACCAAATGGGGGGGGGGGGGAAATGGGGGGGAAGAAAGGGGGGGGGGGGAGGGAGAAAATAGGGGGGTGAGAAGGGGGGGGGGAGAAAGAGGGGCGGGAGAAAGGGGCGCGGTTAAAGGGGGTGGGGCGGGCCAAATGGGGGGGGGGGAGAAAGGGGGGGAGAATAAAGGGGGGGGTGAGAACGGGGGGGGTTTATTAAAGGGGGGGGGACCAAATGGGGGGGGGGGGGGCAAGGGGGGGGGGGAAGAAAAGGGGGTGGGGAGGGAGAAAATAGGGGGGTGAGAAGGGGGGGGAAGAAAGGGGGGGGGGGGAGAAAGGGGGGGGGTTTAAAGGGGGGGGGGACCAAATGGGGGGGGGGGGGGGGAAAGGGGGGGGGGGAAGAAAAGGGGGGGGAGGGGAGAAAATAGGGGGGTGAGAAGGCGGGGGGCGGGGTAGAAAGGGGGTGGAGAAAGGGGGGGTTAAAGGGGGGGGGGGACCAAATGGGTGGGGAATGAAAAGGGGGGGGGGGGAGAAAGGGGGGGGTTAAAGGGGGGGGGG
>NW_024096088.1:0-20277 GCF_016699485.2 Gallus gallus
CCCCCATAACTCCCCCCCCGCCCCATAGCTCCCCCCCACACCCCATAGCAACACCCCCTGCCCCATAGCACCCCCCCACCCCATAGCGACCCCCCCCTGCCCCATAGCGCCCCCCCCCCCCCACTCACCATGCAGGCCCAGAGTGTCGCCCCCCCCGACGTGGAGCACTGTGTGGGTCGGGGGGGGGGGGGGAGGGCTGGGGGGGGGCGCGGGGGCGGCTGAGGGAGCTGAGGGGATATATATGGGGTCAGGGGGTTATGGGGTCGGGGGGGTTATGGGGTCGGGGGGTTATGGGGTCGGGGGGTTATGGGGTCGGGGGGGGGCAGTATGGGGTCGGGGGGGGGGGATATGGGGTCAGGGGGGCGGCTGCGGGAGCTGAGAGGGATATATATGGGGTCAGGGGGGGTTATGGGGTCGGGGGGTCGCTATGGGGTCAGGGGGGGGATATGGGGTCAGGGGGTTATGGGGTCGGGGGGTCGCTATGGGGTCAGGGGGGGGATATGGGGTCAGGGGGTTATGGGGTCGGGGGGTCGCTATGGGGTCAGGGGGGGGATATGGGGTCAGGGGGTTATGGGGTCGGGGGGTCGCTATGGGGTCAGGGGGGGGATATGGGGTCAGGGGGTTATGGGGTCGGGGGGTTATGGGGTCAGGGGGGGTTATGGGGTCGGGGTTATGGGGTCTGGGGGGGGGATATGGGGTCAGGGGGGCGGCTGAGGGAGCTGAGAGGGATATATATGGGGTCAGGGGGAGTTATGGGGTCAGGGGGGCGCACTATGGGGTCGGGGGGTTATGGGGTCGGGGGGGGCAGTATGGGGTCGGGGGGGGGGGATATGGGGTCAGGGGGGCGGCTGAGGGAGCTGAGAGGGATATATATGGGGTCAGGGGGCGCTATGGGCCAGGGGGTTATGGGGTCAGGGGGGGTTATGGGGTCGGGGGGGGATATGGGGTCAGGGGGGCGGCTGAGGGAGCTGAGAGGGATATATATGGGGTCAGGGGGGGTTATGGGGTCGGGGTTATGGGGTCGGGGGGTTATGGGGTCGGGGGGTTATGGGGTCGGGGGGGGCAGTATGGGGTCGGGGGGGGGATATGGGGTCAGGGGGCGGCTGAGGGAGCTGAGAGGGATATATATGGGGTCAGGGGGGGTTATGGGGTCGGGGGGTCGCTATGGGGTCAGGGGGGGGATATGGGGTCAGGGGGTTATGGGGTCAGGGGGGCGCTATGGGGTCGGGGGGTTATGGGGTCGGGGGGGTTATGGGGTCGGGGTTATGGGGTCTGGGGGGGGATATGGGGTCAGGGGGGCGGCTGCAGGAGCTGAGAGGGATATATATGGGGTCAGGGGGGCGCTATGGGGTCGGGGGGTTATGGGGACAGAGGGGGGGGGTTATGGGGTCGGGGGGGGCAGTATGGGGTCGGGGGGCGCTGTGGGGCCGGGGGGTTATGGGGTCAGGGGGGTTATGGGGTCGGGGGGGGATATGGGGTCAGAGGAGGGGGGTTATGGGGTCGGGGGGGGCAGTATGGGGTCGGGGGGGCGCTGTGGGGCCAGAGGGTTATGGGGTCAGGGGGGCGTTATGGGTCGGGGGGGGGATAGGGGGTCAGGGGGGGTTATGGGGTCAGGGGGTTATGGGGTCGGGGGGGGTTATGGGGTCGGGGGGGGCAGTATGGGGTCGGGGGGGCGCTGTGGGGCCAGAGGGTTATGGGGTCAGGGGGGCGTTATGGGGTCGGGGGGGGGATAGGGGGTCCGGGGGGGGTTATGGGGTCAGGGGGTTATGGGGTCGGGGGGGGGTTATGGGGTTCGGGGGGGGGGGGATATGGGGTAAGGGGTGTATATGGGGTCTGAGGGGGGGGATATGGGGTCTGAGGGGGGGGTTATGGGGTTCGGGGGGGTTATGGGGTCGGGGGGGTTATGGGGTCAGGGGGGGGTATATGGGGTCTGGGGGGTTATGGGGTCAGGGGGGGATATAGGGTCAGGGGGTTATGGGGTCAGGGGGTTATGGGGTCTGAGGGAGGGTTATGGGGTCAGGGGGGCGCACTATGGGGTCGGGGGGGGCAGTATGGGGTCGGTGGGGCGTTATGGGGTCAGGGGGGGTCAGTATGGGGTCGGGGGGGCAGGGGGGGGCGTTATGGGGTCAGGGGGGGCACTGTGGGGTCGGGGGGGCATTATGGGGTCAGGGGGGCAGTATGGGGTGGGGGGGGGCACTGTGGGGGCGGGGGGGTACTGTGGGGTTGGGGGAGTGTTATAGGGTCGGGGGGGTCAGTATGGGGGTCAGGGGGGGGATATGGGGTCGGGGGGGGATATGGGGTCAGGGGGTTATGGGGTCAGGGGGGGCGCTGTGGGGTTGGGGGGGCATTATGGGGTCAGGGGGGCAATATAGGGTTGGAGGGGGCAGTGTGGGGTCTCTGGGGACAGTATGGGGTCGTGGGGGGGGATATGGGGTCAGGGGGGGCACTATGGGGTCAGGGGGGGCACTGTGGGGGTCGGGGAGGGATATGGGGTCGGGGGGGCACTATGGGGTCAGGGGGGATATGGGGTCAGGGGGGCACTGTGGGGTGGGGGGGATTTGGGGTCATTGGGGTCCTTTGGGGTCACTGAGGAGGATCTGGGGTCCTTTGGGGTCCTTTGGGGCCATTGGGAGGGATTTGGGGTCCTTTGGGGTCCTTTGGGGTCATTGGGAGGGATTTGGGGTCCTTTGGGGTTTTTGGGGTCACTGTGGGGATTTGGGTTCCTTTGGGCTCCTTTGGGTCATTGGGAGGGATTTGGGGTCCTTTGGGGTCCTTTGGGGTCCTTTGGGGTCATTGGGGGGGGGGATTTGGGGTCCTTTGGGGTCCTTTGGGGCCACTGGGGTTCTTTGGGGTCATTGGGGTCCTTTGGGGTCCTTTGGGGTCATTGGGGGGGGATTTGGGTCTTTTGGGGTCCTTTGGGATATTGGGGTCACTGTGGGGCTTTTGGGGTCATTGGGGTCCTTTGGGGCCACTGGGGTTCTTTGGGGTCATTGGGGGGGGGATTTGGGGTCCTTTGGGGTCCTTTGGGGCCACTGGGGTTCTTTGGGGTCATTGGGGTCCTTTGGGGTCCTTTGGAGTCATTGGGAGGGATTTGGGGTCCTTTGGGGTCCTTTGGGGTCATCATTGAGGTTCTTTGGGGTCATTGGGGTCCTTTGGGGTCACTGGGGGGGATTTGGGGTCCTTTGGGGTCCTCTGGGGTCCTTTGGGGTCACTGGGAGGGATTTGGGGTCCTTTGGGGCCATTGGGGTCCTTTGGGGTCCTTTGGGGTCACTGGGGAGGATTTGGGGTCCTTGGGGTCCTTTGGGGTCATTGGGTCCTTTGGGGTCCTTTGGGGTCCTTTGGGGTCACTGTGGGGATTTGGGGTCCTTTGGGGTCCTTTGGGGTCCTTTGGGGTCCTTTGGGGTCATTGGGGGGGGGGATTTGGGGTCCTTTGGGGTCACTGTGGGGATTTGGGGTCCTCTGGGGTCCTTTGGGGTCATTGGGAGGGATTTGGGGTCCTTTGGGTCCTTTGGGGTCACTGGGGAGGATTTGGGGTCCTTTGGGGTCATTGAGGGGGGGATTTGGGGTCCTTTGGGGTCCTTTGGGGTCACTGGGAGCGATTTGGGGTCCTTTGGGGCCATTGGGCTCCTTTGGGGTCCTTTGGGGTCATTGGGAGGGATTTGGGGTCCTTTGGGGTTTTTGGGGTCACTGTGGGGATTTGGGGCCATTGGGTCCTTTGGGGTCATTGGGAGGGATTTGGGGTCCTTTGGGGTCCTTTGGGGTCCTTTGGGGTCATTGGGAGGGATTTGGGGTCCTTTGGGGTCCTTTGGGGTCACTGGGGAGGATTTGGGGGTCCTTTGGGGTCCTTTGGGGTCATTGGGGTCCTTTGGGGTCCTTTGGGGTCCTTTGGGGTCACTGTGGGGATTTGGGGTCCTTTGGGGTCCTTTGGGGTCCTTTGGGTCATTGGGGGGGGGGATTTGGGGTCCTTTGGGGTCACTGTGGGGATTTGGGGTCCTCTGGGTACCTTTGGGGTCATTGGGAGGGATTTGGGGTCCTTTTGGGGTCCTTGGGGTCACTGGGGAGGATTTGGGGTCCTTTGGGGTCATTGAGGGGGGGGATTTGGGGTCCTTTGGGGTCCTTTGGGGTCACTGGGAGCGATTTGGGGGTCCTTTGGGTTTTTGGGGTCACTGTGGGGGATTTGGGGCCATTGGGGTCCTTTGGGGTTCATTGGGAGGGATTTGGGGTCCTTTGGGGTCCTTTGGGCGTCAATGGGAGGGATTTGGGGTCCTTTGTAGGGTCCTTGGGGTCACTGGGGGGGATTTGGGGTCATTGGGGTCTTTGGGGCCATTGGGGTTCTTTGGGTCATTGGGGTCCTTTGGGGTCATTGGGGGGGGGATTTGGGGTCCTTTGGGGTCCTTTGGGGTCTTGAGGGGGGGGGGATTTGGGGTCCTTTGTGTTTTTGGGGTATTGGGGTCACTGTGGGGATTTGGGGTCCTTTGGGGTCATTGAGGGGGGGGATTTGGGGTCCTTTGGGCCATTGGGGTTCTTCGGGGTCATTGGGGTCCTTTGGGGTTTTTTGCGGTCACTGTGGGGATTTGGGTCCTTTGGGGTCCTTTGGGGTCCTTTGGGGTCATCATTGAGGTTCTTTGGGGTCATTGGGGTCCTTTGGGGTCATTGGGGGGGGGGATTTGGGTCCTTTGGGGTCCTTTGGGGTCATTGGGGTCCTTTGGGGTTTTTGGGGTCACTGTGGGGATTTGGGGTCCTTTGGGGTCCTTTGGGGTCCATTGGGAGGGATTTGGGGTCCTTTGGGGTCCTTTGGGGTCATCATTGAGGTTCTTTGGGGTCATTGGGGTCCTTTGGGGTCATTGGGGGGGGGGATTTGGGTCCTTTGGGGTCCTTTGGGGTCATTGGGGTCCTTTGGGGTTTTTGGGGTCACTGTGGGGATTTGGGGTCCTTTGGGTCCTTTGGGGTCATTGAGGGGGGGGGATTTGGGGTCATTTGGGGTCACTGTGGGGATTTGGGGTCCTTTGGGGTCCTTTGGGTCATTGGGGTCCTTTGGGGTCCTTTGGGGTCATTGGGGGGGGGATTTGGGGTCTTTTGGGGTCCATTGGGGTATTGGGGTCACTGTGGGGTTTTTTGGGGTCATTGGGGTCCTTTGGGGTCATTGGGGGGGGGGATTTATGGTCCTTTGGGGTCCTTTGGGGTCATTGGGGTCCTTTGGGGTCCTTTGGGGTCCTTTGGGGTCACTGGGGGGGGGATTTGGGGTCCTTTGGGGTCCTTTGGGGTCATTGGGTCCTTTGGGGTTTTTGGGGTCACTGGGGAGGATTTGGGGTCCTTTGGGGTCCTTTGGGGTCACTGTGGGATTTGGGGTTCTTTGGGTTCCTTTGGGGTCATTGGGAGGGATTTGGGGTCCTTTGGGGTTTTTGGGGTCATCATTGAGGTTCTTTGGGGTCATTGGGGTCCTTTGGGCTCCTTTGGGGTCATTGGGGTCCTTTGGGGTCCTTTGGGGCCATTGGGGTCCTTTGGGGTCCTTTGGGTCCTTTGGGGTCATTGGGGGGGGGATTTGGGGTCCTTTGGGGTCCTATGGGGTCATTGGGAGGGATTTGGGGTCCTTTGGGGTCCTTTGGGGTCCTTGGGGGTCATCATTGAGGTTCTTTGGGGTCATTGGGGTCCTTTGGGGTCATTGGGGGATTTGGGGTCCATTGGGATTTTTGGGGTCATTGGGGGGGGGGGGGGAATTTGGGGTCCTTTGGGGCCATTGGGGTTCTTTGGGGTCATTGGAGGATTTGGGTCCTTTGGGGTCATTGGGGTCCTTTGGGGTCCTTTGGGTTTTTGGGGCCGCTCACCGCCGCCGTCCCCCCCCACATTCGCTGTCCGATGTTTCGGGGTCGGCGTCCGCGTCCTCATCTGGGGGGGGGCAATTAATTAACGAGGGGTCATTAACGAGGGGTCGTTAATTGGTGAGGGGTATTCACGAGGGGGGGTAAATGATAGGGGGGTAATTAATGATAGGGTGGAAATAATTGGGGAGTAATTAATGGGGGGGATTATAGTAATAGCAATGGTTATTAATGGGGGAGTAAATAATGGGTGGTAATTAATGGGGGGGTAATTAATAAGGGGGTAATGAATGGGGGGTAATTAATATGAGGGTAATTAATGGGGGGTAATTAATATGGGGGTAATGAATGGGGGTGTAATGAATGGGGGGGGTAATGAATGGGGGTGGTAAGTAGTGGGGGGGTAATTAGTGGGGGGGTAATTAATGGGGTGGTAATTAATGGGGGGAGTAATTAATGGGGGAGCAATTAATGGGGGGAGCAATTAATGGGGGAAATAATTAATGAGCGAAATAATGAGGGAAGTAATTAATGGGGGAGCAATTAATGGGGGGAGTATTTAATGGGGGAGTAATTAATGGATGAAATAATTAATGGGTGAAATAACGGGGAAAGTAATTAATAGGAGAGCAATTAATGGGGGGAGCAATTAATGGAGGAGTAATTAATGGGGGAAATAATGGGAGAAGTAATTAATGGGGAAGTAATGGGGGAGCAAGTAACAGGGGGGGTAATTAACAGGGGGGTAATTAATGGGGGGAGTAATTAATGGGTGGAGTAATTAATGGGGGTGTAATTAATAGGGGAAATAATGGGGGAAAATAATGGGGGGAGCAATTAATGGGGAGAGTAATTAATAGAGGACAAATTAATGGGGGCGTAATGAATGGGGGAAATAATGGGGGAAGTAATTAACGAAGGGGTAATTAATGGGGGAGTAAGTAACGGGGGGGTAATTAACGGGGGAAGTAATTAATGGGGGCAGTAATTAATGGGGGGAGTAATTAAACGGGGGTGGTATTAACAGGGGGTGGTAATTAACGGGGTGGTAATTAACAGGGGGGTGGTAATTAACGGGGGGTAATTAACGGGGGTGGTAATTAACCGGGGGGTAATTAACGGGGGGTAATTAATAGGGGAGCAATTAACGGGGGAAGTAATTAATGGGGGGTAGTAATTAACGGGGGGGTAATTAACGGGGGGGTAATTAATGGGGCGTAATTAACGGGGGGGTAATTAACGGGGGAAGTAATTAATGGGGGAGTATTAATGGGGGGAGTAATTAACGGGAGTGGTAATTAACGGGGGGGGTAATTAACGGGTGGGTAATTAACGGGGGTGGTAATTAATGGGGGAGCAATTAACAGGGGGTATTAACGGGGGAGGTAATTAACGGGGGGTGGTAATTAACGGGGGGGTAATTAACGGGGGGGTAATTAACAGGGGTGGTAATAATGGGAGCAATTAAACAGGGGGTAATTAACGGGGGAGTAATTAAGGGGGTGGTAATTAACGGGGGGTAATTAATGGGGGAGTAATTAACAGGGGGGGTATTAAATAGGGGAGCAATTAACGGGGGAAGTAATTAATGGGGGAGGAATTAACAGGGGGGTAATTAATAGGGAGGCAATTAACGGGGGAAGTAATTAATGGGGGGAGTAATTAACGGGGGGTGGTAATTAACGGGGGGGTAATTACGGGGGGTGGTAATTAACGGGGGGGGTAATTAACGGGGGGTAATTAACGGGGGAGGTAATTAGCAGGGGGGTAATTAACAGGGGTGGTAATTAACGGGGGGGTAATTAACGGGGGTTGGTAATTAACGGCGGGGTGGTAATTAACCAGGGGGGTAATTAACACGGGTGGTAATTAACAGGGGGGTAATTAACAGGAGTGGTAATTAACGGGACGGTAACCAATGGGGGAACGAAGGGGGGCGGGGCGAGATGAGTGGGAGGGGCGACGGCGGCCACTGACCAATGGGAGGCCGAGGCCGGGGCGGGCCCAGGAGGCGGCGGCCAATCGGGAGCGGAGAGCGTCCGCCACGGGACCGCGCGTATCCGGGGGCGGGAAGAGAGGAGCGGCGCACGTCGGGCAGCGGAACCCCGCGGGGGCGGTGCGGGGCGGCAGAGAGCGGCAGTGGGAGCGCAGGCAGCGCCAGTGCACCACGTCTGCGGACAGCGCCGCCGCGCGGACGGGAGGGGAATTGCAGCGCCGCCGCCGCAAAACGACGGCAGCGCAGAGCCCCATAGAGCCCCAAAGAGACCTATACTGCCCCATAGAGCCCCATGGAGCCCCATAGAGCCCTATAATGCCCCATAGAGCCCCATGGAGCCCCATAGAGCCCTATAATGCCCCATAGAGCCCTATAATGCCCCAAAGAACCCTATACTGCCCCATAGAGCCCTATAATGCCCCATAGAGCCCTATACTGCACCATAGAGCCCTATACTGCCCCATAGAGCCCCATAGAGCCCCATGGAGCCCCATAGAGCCCTATAATGCCCCACAGAGCCCTATACTGCTCCATAGAGCCCCATAGAGCCCATAGAGCCCCATAGAGCCCCATGGAGCCCTATAATGCCCTATAATGCCCCATAGAGGCCTATAATGCCCCATAGAGCCCCATAGAGCCCTATACTGCCCCATAGAGCCCTATACTGCTCCATAGAGCCCCATGGAGCCCCATAGAGCCCTATAATGCCCCATAGAGCCCCATGGAGCCCCATAGAGCCCTATAATGCCCCATAGAGCCCCATGGAGCCCCATAGAGCCCTATAATGCCCCACAGAGCCCTATACTGCTCCATAAAAGCCCCATAGAGCCCTATAATGCCCCATAGAGCACCATAGAGCCCCACAGAGCCCCACAGTGCCCTATACAGCCCCACAGAGCCCTATACTGCCCCATAGAGCCCCATAGAGCCCCATGGAGCCCCATAGAGCCCTATAATGCCCCATAGAGCCCTATAATGCCCTATAATGCCCCATAGAGCCCTATAATGCCCCATACAGCCCTATACTGCCCCATAGAGCCCCATAGAGCCCCATGGAGCCCTATAATGCCCCATAGAGCCCTATAATGCCCCATAGAGCCCCATGGAGCCCCATAGAGCCCTATAATGCCCCACAGAGCCCCATGGAGCCCCATAGAGCCCTATACTGCCCCATAGAGCCCCATAGAGCCCCATGGAGCCCCATGGAGCCCTATAATGCCCTATAATGCCCCATAGAGCCCCATAGAGACCTATACTGCCCCATAGAGCCCCATAGAGCCCCATGGAGCCCTATAATGCCCCATAGAGCCCCATAGAGCCCTATAATGCCCCACAGAGCCCTGTAATGCCCCATAGACCACACAGAGCCCTATAATGCCCCATAGAGCCCTATACTGCCCCATAGAGGCCCATAGAGCCAAACAGAACCCAATAGAGCCCCATAGAACCCATAGAGCCCCATAGAGCCCTATACTGCCCCATAGAGCCCCATAGAGCCCCATGGAGCCCTATAATGCCCTATAATGCCCCATACAGCCCCATACAGCCCTATACTGCCCCATGGAGCCCCATAGAGGCCTATAATGCCCCATAGAGCCCCATAGAGCCCCATAGAGACCTATACTGCCCCATAGAGCCCCATGGAGCCCCATAGAGCCCTATAATGCCCCACAGAGCCCCATAGAGCCCCATAGAGACCTATACTGCCCCATAGAGCCCCATAGAGCCCCATGGAGCCCCATGGAGCCCTATAATGCCCCATAGAGCCCCATAGAGACCTATACTGCCCCATAGAGCCCCATAGAGCCCCATGGAGCCCCATGGAGCCCTATAATGCCCTATAATGCCCCATAGAGCCCCATAGAGACCTATACTGCCCCATAGAGCCCCATAGAGCCCCATGGAGCCCTATAATGCCCCATAGAGCCCCATAGAGCCCTATAATGCCCCACAGAGCCCTGTAATGCCCCATAGACCACACAGAGCCCTATAATGCCCCATAGAGCCCTATACTGCCCCATAGAGGCCCATAGAGCCAAACAGAACCCATAGAGCCCCATAGAACCCATAGAGCCCCATAGAGCCCTATACTGCCCCATAGAGCCCCATAGAGCCCCATGGAGCCCTATAATGCCCTATAATGCCCCATACAGCCCCATACAGCCCTATACTGCCCCATGGAGCCCCATAGAGGGCCTATAATGCCCCATAGAGCCCATAGAGCCCCATAGAGACCTATACTGCCCCATAGAGCTCCATGGAGCCCCATAGAGCCCTATAATGCCCCACAGAGCCCCATAGAGCCCCATGGAGCCCCATGGAGCCCTATAATGCCCTATAATGCCCCATAGAGCCCATAGAGACCTATACTGCCCCATAGAGCCCCATAGAGCCCCATGGAGCCCCATGGAGCCCTATAATGCCCTATAATGCCCCATGGAGCCCCATAGAGACCTATACTGCCCCATAGAGCTCCATGGAGCCCCATGGAGCCCTATAATGCCCCATAGAACCCTATAATGCCCCAAAGAACCCTATACTGCCCCATAGAGCCCTATAATGCCCCATAGAGCCCTATACTGCCCCATAGAGCCCTATACTGCCCCATAGAGCCCCATAGAGCCCCATGGAGCCCCATAGAGCCCTATAATGCCCCATAGAGCCCCATGGAGCCCCATATAGCCCTATACTGCCCCATGGAGCCCCATAGAGGCCTATAATGCCCCATAGAGCCCCATACAGCCCTATAATGCCCCACAAAGCCCTATACTGCTCCATAGAGCCCCATAGAGCCCTATAATGCCCCATAGAGCCCTATAATGCCCTATAATGCCCCATAGAGCCCCATACAGCCCTATACTGCCCCATGGAGCCCCATAGAGGCCTATAATGCCCCATAGAGCCCCATAACAGCCCTATAATGCCCCACAGAGCCCTATACTGCTCCATAGAGCCCCATAGAGCCCTATAATGCCCCATAGAGCCCTATAATGCCCCATACAAGCCCTATACTGCCCCATAGAGCCCCATAGAGCCCCATGGAGCCCTATAATGCCCCATAGAGCCCTATACCGCTCCATAGAGCCCCATAGAGCCCTATACTGCCCCATAGGCCACATAGAGCCCTATACTGCCCATAGAGCCCCATAGAGCTCAATACAGCCCCATAGAGCCCATAGAGCACCATAGACCCACAGAACACTATAATGCCCCATAGAGCCCTATACTGCTCCATAGAGCCCCATGGAGCCCCATAGAGCCCTATAATGCCCCATAGAGCCCCATGGAGCCCCATAGAGCCCTATAATGCCCACAGAGCCCTATACTGCTCCATAGAGCCCCATAGAGCCCTATAATGCCCCATAGAGCCCTATAATGCCCTATAATGCCCCATAGAGCCCCATACAGCCCTATACTGCCCCATAGAGCCCCATAGAGCCCCATGGAGCCCCATGGAGCCCCATGGAGCCCTATAATGCCCCACACAGCCCTATACTGCTCCATAAAGCCCCATAGAGCCCTATAATGCCCCATAGAGCCCTATAATGCCCCATAGAGCCCTATACTGCCCATAGAGCCCCATAGAGCCCCCATGGAGCCCTATAATGCCCCATAGAGCCCTATACTGCTCCATAGAGCCCCATAGAGCCCTATAATGCCCCATAGAGCCCTATACTGCTCCATAGAGCCCCATATAGCCCTATAATGCCCCATAGAGCCCTATAATGCCCTATAATGCCCCATAGAGCCCCATACAGCCCTATACTGCCCCATAGAGCCCCATAGAGCCCCATGGAGCCCTATAATGCCCCACACAGCCCTATACTGCTCCATAGAGCCCCATAGAGCCCTATAATGCCCCATAGAGCCCTATAATGCCCCATAGAGCCCTATACTGCCCCATAGAGCCCCATAGAGCCCCATGGAGCCCTATAATGCCCCATAGAGCCCTATACTGCTCCATAGAGCCCCATAGAGCCCTATAATGCCCCATAGAGCCCTATACTGCTCCATAGAGCCCCATAGAGCCCTATAATGCCCCACAGAGCCCTATACTGCTCCATAGAGCCCCATAGAGCCCTATGAATGCCCCATAGAGCCCTATACTGCCCTATAATGCCCCATAGAGCCCCATAGAGCCCTATACTGCCCCATAGAGCCCCATAGAGCCCCATGGAGCCCCATGGAGCCCCATGGAGCCCTATAATGCCCCACACAGCCCTATACTGCTCCATAAAGCCCCATAGAGCCCTATAAATGCCCCATAGAGCCTATAATGCCCATAGAGCCCCATGGAGCCCTATAATGCCCCATAGAGCCCTATACTGCTCCATAGAGCCCCATAGAGCCCTATAATGCCCCATAGAGCCTATACTGCTCCATAGAGCCCCATATAGCCCTATAATGCCCCATAGAGCCCTATAATGCCCTATAATGCCCCATAGAGCCCCATACAGGCCCTATACTGCCCCATAGAGCCCCATAGAGCCCCATGGAGCCCTATAATGCCCCACACAGCCCTATACTGCTCCATAGAGCCCATAGAGCCCTATAATGCCCATAGAGCCCTATAATGCCCCATAGAGCCCTATAATGCCCCATAGAGCCCCATAGAGCCCCATGGAGCCCTATAATGCCCCATAGAGCCCTATACTGCTCCATAGAGCCCCATAGAGCCCTATAATGCCCCATAGAGCCCTATACTGCTCCATAGAGCCACATATAGCCCTATAATGCCCCATAGAGCCCTATAATGCCCTATAATGCCCCATAGAGCCCCATACAGCCCTATACTGCCCCATAGAGCCCCATAGAGCCCCATGGAGCCCTATAATGCCCCACACAGCCCTATACTGCTCCATAGAGCCCCATAGAGCCCTATAATGCCCCATAGAGCACCATAGAGCCCCACAGAGCCCCACAGTGCCCTATACAGCCCCATAGAGCCCTATACTGCCCCATAGAGCCCTATAATGCCCCATAGAGCCCTATACTGCACCATAGAGCCCTATACTGCCGCATAGAGCCCCATAGAGCCCCATGGAGCCCCATAGAGCCCTATAATGCCCCATAGAGCCCCATGGAGCCCCATAGAGCCCTATAATGCCCCACAGAGCCCTATACTGCTCCATAGAGCCCCATAGAGCCCATAGAGCCCCATAGAGCCCCATGGAGCCCTATAATGCCCTATAATGCCCCATAGAGGCCTATAATGCCCCATAGAGCCCCATAGAGCCCTATACAGCCCCATAGAGCCCTATACTGCCCCATAGACCACATAGAGCCCTATACTGCTCCATAGAGCCCCATAGAGCCCCACAGTGCCCTATACAGCCCCATAGACCACATAGAGCCCTATACTGCTCCATAGAGCCCCATAAAGCCCCATAGAGCCCTATAATTCCCTGTAGAGCCCTATACTGCCCCATAGAGCCCTATACTGCTCCATAGAGCCCCATAGAGCCCCATAGAGCCCTATAATTCCCTGTAGAGCCCTATACTGCCCCATAGAGCCCTATACTGCTCCATAGAGCCCCATAGAGCCCTATAATTCCCTGTAGAGCCCTATGCTGCCCCATAGAGCCCTATACTGCTCCATAGAGCCCCATAGAGCCCTATAATTCCCTGTAGAGCCCTATACTGCCCCATAGAGCCCTATACTGCTCCATAGAGCCCCATAGAGCCCTATAATTCCCTGTAGAGCCCTATACTGCCCCATAGAGCCCTATACTGCTCCATAGAGCCCCATAGAGCCCCATAGAGCCCTATAATTCCCTGTAGAGCCCTATACTGCCCCATAGAGCCCTATACTGCTCCATAGAGCCCCATAGAGCCCCATAGAGCCCTATAATTCCCTGTAGAGCCCTATACTGCCCCATAGAGCCACTCCATACCCCCCTAAACCCCCCATAACCCCCCCAAATCCCCCATGACCCCCCCATAACCCCCCCACACCCCCCATACCCCTCCATACCCCCAACAACCACCCCATATCCCCCCATAACCCCCTCCACACCCCCCACACCCCCCCTATAACCCCCCATAACCCCCCCACACCCCCTAAAAACCCCCATAACCCCCCCATACCCCCCAAATCCCCCCATACCCCCTCATAACCCCCCCCCATACCCCCCCATAACCCCGCCCCACACCCCATACCCCCCAATAACCCCCCATAACACCCCCATAACCCCCCATACCCCCTATAACCCCCCCAAATCCCCCCATAACCCCTCATAACCCCCCCCACACCCCCATAACCCCCCCATACCCCCCCATAACCGCCCCATAACCCCCCCAAATCCCCCCTATAACCCCCCCACACCCCCCATACCCCCTCCACAACCCCCCCCCCCCATAACCTCCCCATACCCCCTCATAACCCCCCCCACACCCCCATAACCGCCCATACCCCCCATACCCCCCCCACACCCCCTCATATCCCTCAATAACAGCCCCATATCCCCCCTATAAGCCCCCCATACCCCCCATAACCACCCAATACCTCCTATAACCCCCCCATAACCCCCCCATAACCCCCCCATACCCCCCATACCCCCTATAACCCCCCATACCCCCCAAATCCCCCCCATACCCCCTCATAACCCCTCCCACACCCCCCATAACCCCCCCATAACCGCCCATAACCCCCCCAAATCCCCTCCATACCCCCTATAACCCCCCCATAACCGCCCCATACCCCCCCATACACCCCCATACCCCCCCATAACCCCGCCCCACACCCCCCATACCCCCCTATAACCCCCCATAACCCCCCACGACCCCCTAAAAACCCCCATAACCCCCCCATAACCCTCCCATACCCCCCCAAATCCCCCCCATACCCCCTCATAACCCCCCCCACACCCCCCATAACCCCCCATAACCGCCCCATAACCCCCCATACCCCCTATAACCCCCCCAAATCCCCCCACCCCCCCATAACCCCCCCCATAACCCCCCATATCCCCCCATAACCCCCCCATATCCCCCCATAACCCCCCCATACCCCCCCATAACCGCCCCATAACCGCCCCAAATCCCCCCTATAACCCCCCCATACCCCCCATACCCCCCAAAATCCCCCCATAACCCCCTCATAACCCCCCCCACACTCCCCATACCCCCCCATAACCCCCCCATACCCCCTCAAATCCCCCCATACCCCCTCATAACCCCCCCCACACCCCCCATAACCCCCCCATAACCCCCCCATACCCCCTATAACCCCCCCAAATCCACCCATACCCCCTCATAACCCCCCCCCACTCCCCATACCCCCCATACCCCCCTATAACCCCTGATAACTGCCCCATATCCCCTCTTTAAACCGCCCCATAACCCCCCATAACCGCCCCACACCCCCCATACCCCCTATAACCCCCCCAAATCCCCCCCACCCCCCCCATAAACCCCCCCACACCCCCCCATATCCCCCCATAACCCCCCCATACCCCCCTATAACCGCCCCATAACCCCCCCAAATCCCCCCTATAACCCCCCCATACCCCCCATACCCCCCCAAATCCCCCCCATACCCCCTCATAACCCCCCCACACTCCCCATACCCCCCCATAACCCCCCATACCCCCTCAAATCCCCCCCATACCCCCTCATAACCCCCCCCACACCCCCCATAACCCCCCCACAACCGCCCCATAACCCCCCCATACCCCCTATAACCCCCCCATAACCCCCCCACACCCCCCCATATCCCCCCATAACCCCCCCACACCCCCTATAACCCCCCCATAACCCCCCCCACACCCCCCATAACCCCCCCACAACCGCCCCATAACCCCCCCATACCCCCTATAACCCCCCCAAATCCCCCCCACACCCCATAAACCCCCCCCCACTCCCCATACCCCCCCATACCCCCCCATAACCCCTGATAACCGCCCCATATCCCCTCTTTAACCGCCCCATAACCCCCCCATAACCCCCCCAAATCCCCCCTATAACCCCCCCCCATAACCCCCCCCCCAAATACCCCCCCCCTCACCATAGCAGATGAGTCGGAGGGTTCCCCCCCCGCGAGGGCGGTGCGGCAGAGGGGGCAGTTGGGGTCGTAGTCGCTGTCCTGCAGCCACCGCAGGTACGACTGCACCACGCACTGCGCCCCACACAAATAACAACATCAGTGGGGCGCAGTGCCCCCATAAGTGTGGGGCTGCCCCATAAGTGGGGCACTGCCCCATAAGTGGGGGCTGTCCCATATATGTGGGGTCATCCCAGAAGTGGGGGGACATCCAGAAGTGGGGGGCTGCCCCATAAGTGGGGACCGTCCCATATATGTGGGGCCGTCCCAGAAGTGTGGGGACATCCAGAAGTGGGGGGCTGCCCCATAAGTGGGGGGCTGCCCCAGAAGTGTGGGGCCAACACAAAAGTGTGGGGCTGCCCCAAAAGTGGGGAGCCACCCTATAAGTGGGGGCTGTCCCATATATGTGGGGTCATCCCAGAAGAGGGGGGACATCCAGAAGTGGGGGGCTGCCCTATAAGTGGGGGGCTGCCCCATATATGTGGGGCCATCCCAGAAGTGGGGAACTGTCCCATATATGTGGGGCGGCCCCAGAAGTGGGGGGACAACCAGAAGTGGGGGGCTGTCCCAGAAGTGGGGGCTGTCCCATATATGTGGGGTCATCCCAGAAGAGTGGGGCTGCCCCATAAGTGGGGGGCCAACCCATAAGTGTGGGGCTGCCCCATAAGTGGGGCACTGCCCTATAAGTGGGGGGCTGTCCCATATATGTGGGGTCATCCCAGAAGTGGGGAACTGTCCCATATATGTGGGGCCGTCCCAGAAGTGTGGGGCCATCCCAGAAGTGGGGGGCTGCCCTATAGTGGGGGGCTGCTCCATAAGTGGGGGGCTGTCCCATAAGTGGGGGCCACCCCAGAAGAGTGGGGCTGCCCCATAAGTGGGGGGCCAACCCATAAGTGTGGGGCTGCCCCATAAGTGGGGCACTGCCCCATAAGTGGGGGGCCATCCCATATATGTGGGGTCATCCCAGAAGTGGGGGGACATCCAGAAGTGGGGGGCTGCCCCATAAGTGGGGACCGTCCCATATATGTGGGGCCATCCCAGAAGAGTGGGGCTGCCCCATAAGTGGGGGGCCAACCCATAAGTGTGGGGCTGCCCCATAAGTGGGGCACTGCCCTATAAGTGGGGGCTGTCCCATATATGTGGGGTCATCCCAGAAGTGGGGGGGACATCCAGAAGTGGGGGGCTGCCCCATAAGTGGGGGCCACCCCAGAAGAGTGGGGCTGCCCCATAAGTGGGGGGCCAACCCATAAGTGTGGGGCTGCCCCATAAGTGGGGTGCTGCCCTATAAGTGGGGGCTGTCCCATATATGTGGGGCCATCCCAGAAGTGGGGGGACATCCAGAAGTGGGGGGCTGCCCTATAAGTGGGAGGCTGCCCCCTAAGTGGGGGGCTGCCCCATATATGTGGGGCCATCCCAGAAGTGGGGAACTGTCCCATATATGTGGGGCGGCCCCAGAAGTGGGGGGACATCCAGAAGTGGGGGGGCTGTCCCAGAAGTGGGGCGCTGCCCCATAAGTGGGGGCTGTCCCATATATGTGGGGTCATCCCAGAAGTGGGGGGACATCCAGAAGTGGGGGGCTGCCCCATAAGTGGGGACCGTCCCATATATGTGGGGCCATCCCAGAAGTGGGGGGCTGCCCCAGAAGTGTGGGGCCAACACATAAGTGTGGGGCTGCCCCATAAGTGGGGCGCTGCCCAATAAGTGGGGGCTGTCCCATATATGTGGGGTCATCCCAGAAGTGGGGGGACATCCAGAAGTGGGGGGCTGCCCCATAAGTGGGGGGCTGTCCCATATATGTGGGGCCATCCCAGAAGTGGGGGGCTGCCCCAGAAGTGTGGGGCCAACACATAAGTGTGGGGCTGCCCCATAAGTGGGGCACTGCCCCATAAGTGGGGGGCTGCCCCATAAGTGGGGGGCTGCCCCATATATGTGGGGTCATCCCAGAAGTGGGGGGACATCCAGAAGTGGGGGGCTGCCCCATAAGTGGGGGGCTGTCCCATAAATGGGGGTCATCCCAGAAGAGTGGGGCTGCCCCATAAGTGGGGGGCCAACCATAAGTGTGGGGCTGCCCTATAAGTGGGGGCTGTCCCATATATGTGGGGTCATCCCAGAAGTGGGGGGACATCCAGAAGTGGGGGCTGCCCTATAAGTGGGGGGCTGCCCCATAAGTGGGGGGCTGTCCCATATATGTGGGGTCATCCCAGAAGAGTGGGGCTGCCCCATAAGTGGGGGGCCAACCCATAAGTGTGGGGCTGCCCCATAAGTGGGGGGCTGTCCCATAAGTGGGGGCCACCCCAGAAGAGTGGGGCTGCCCCATAAGTGGGGGGCCAACCCATAAGTGTGGGGCTGCCCCATAAGTGGGGCACTGCCCTATAAGTGGGGGCTGTCCCATATATGTGGGGCCATCCCAGAAGTGGGGGGACATCCAGAAGTGGGGGGCTGCCCTATAAGTGGGGGGCCATCCCATATATGTGGGGTCATCCCAGAAGTGGGGGGCTGCCCCAGAAGTGGGGGTCTGCCCAAGAAGTGGGGGCTGTCCCATATATGTGGGGCCATCCCAGAATTGGGGGGCTGCCCCATAAGTGGGGGGCCGCCCCATAAGTGGGGGCTGCCCTAAAAGTGGGGGGGCTGCCCCATAAGTGGGGACCGTCCCATATATGTGGGGCCATCCCAGAAGTGGGGGGCTGCCCCATAAGTGTGGGGCTGCCCCAAAAGTGGGGGGGCCATTCCATATATGTGAGGTCATCCCAGAAGTGGGGGACCATCCCATATATGTGGGGCAGCCCCAGAAGTGGGGGGACATCCAGAAGTGGGGGGCTGCCCCATAAGTGTGGGGCCATCTCAGAAGTGGGGGGGCCGCCCCAAAAGTGGGGTGCCGCCCTATTAGTGGGGGCTGCCCTAAAAGTGGGGGGCTGCCCTATAAGTGGGGACCGTCCCATATATGTGGGGCCATCCCAGAAGTGTGGGGCCGCCCCACTGACCCCCCACCCCATAAGTGTGGGCCCACACTTATGGGGTGGCCCCACACTTATGGGGCGGCCCCACATTTGCGAGGTGGGGGGGCAGGGGGCCAACACTTATGGGGTGGGAGGGGGGGCCCACACTTACGGGGTGTGGGGACAGTGGGGCAGCCCCACACTTATGGGGTGGGGGGGGATAGGAGGGACTGCCCCACATTTATGGGGTGGGGGGTCAGTGGGGCAGCCCCACATTTATGGGGTGGGGCGGGGGGTCTTACACTTATGGGGTGTGGGGACAGTGGGGCGGCCCCACACTTATGGGGTGGGGGGGGGATTGGAGGCACCGCCCCACACTTATGGGGTGGGGGTGGTAGAAGGGACTGCCCCACATTTATGGGGTGGAGAGGAATGGTCCCACAGCTATGGGGTGTGGGGACAGTGGGGCGGCCCCACACTTATGGGGTGGGGGGGGGGATATGAGGTACTGCCCCACACTTATGGGGTGGGAGAGGATTGGAGGGACTGCCCCACACTTATGGGGTGGGGGGGGGGGTCCTACACTTATGGGGTGTGGGGACAGTGGGGCGGCCCCACACTTATGGGGTGGGGAGGGATTGGAGGTACTGCCCCACACTTATGGGGTGGGAGAAGACAGTGGGGCCACCCCATAACCCCCCCATAAGCACCCCCAGCCCCTCATAACCACCCCATAACACCCCCATAACCGCCCCCCAGCCCCCCATAACCGCCCCATAAGTGCCCATAAGTGCCCCATAACCGCCCCCCAGCCCCGATAACTACCACATAACCGCCCCATAAGTGCCCCCCAGCCCCCCTAATCCCCCGCCAGCCCCCATAACCCCCCATAGCCCCCCCATAACCGCCCCATAACCGCCCCATATCCACCCCCCAGCCCCCATAACCCCCCATAACCCCCCCATAACCGCCCCATAACAGCCCCATAACCGCCCCCCAGCCCCCATAACCCCCCCATAACCACCCCACAGCCTCCCATAATCACCCCCCAGCCCCCCTAATTCCCTCGCAGGCCCCATAACCGCCCCCCAGCCCCCATAACCCCCCCATAACCACCCCATAACCCCCCCATTACCGCCCCCCAGGCCCCATAACCCCCCATAACCGCCCCCCAGCCCCCCTAATTCCCCCCCACCCCCCATAACCACCCCATAACCCCCCCATAACACCCTCCAGCCCCATAACCGCCCCATAACCCCCCCCACCCCCCATAACTACCCCATAAACCCCCATAACTGCCCCATAAGTGCCCCCCAGCCCCCCAGCCCACATAGCCCCCATAACCGCCCCATAACCTTCCCCCACCCCCCATAACACCCCCATAACCCCCCCATAACCCCCCCATAACCGCCCCCCAGCCCCCATAACCACCCCATAACCCCCCCATAAGTGCCCCCCAGCCCCCCATAACCCCCATAACCCCCC
>NW_024096089.1:0-17176 GCF_016699485.2 Gallus gallus
CCCCCCCATCCACCCCACACGCCATATGGGCCCCATACACCCCCATGTACCCCCCCCTTAACCCTCCCTATACCCCCATATACCCTATGGGCCCTATATACCCCCCCCATACACCCTATGGGCCCTATATACTCTCCTATACACCGTATGTGCCCTATTAACCCCCCATACGCCATATAGACCCTATATACCCCCCATCCACCCCATGGACCCCAAACAACCCCCCCATCCACCCCATACGCCATATGGGTCCCATACACCCCCATGTACCCCCCCCTAAATCCCTCTATGCCCCCCTATAACCCCATACACTCTATGTGTGTATCCATCTCATATCCCCCCCCATATTCCCCCCCCATACCCCATATGTACCCTATATACCCCCCCATCCCCCCCATGGACCCCAAACACCCCCCCATCCACCCCATACGCCATATGGGCCCCATACACCCCCATGTACCCCCCCCTAAACCCTCCTATACCCCCATAAATGCTATGGGTCCCATACACCCCCCCATCCCCCATATCCCCACTATATCCCCCCCATACCTCATATGTGCCCTATATACCCCCCCATCCACCCCATACACCATATAGGCCCCATACACCCCCACGTACCCCCCCGTTAACCCTCCCTATACCCCCATATACCCTATGGGCCCTATATACCCCCCCCCCCATACACCCTATGGGCCCTATATACCCCCCCATACACCGTATGGGCCCTATATACTCTCCTATACACCATATGTGCCCTATTAACCCCCCAATACACCATGTAGACCCTATATACCCCCCCATCCACCCCATGGACCCCAAACAACCCCCCCCATCCACCCCATACACCATATAGGCCCCATACACCCCCACGTACCCCCCCCTTAACCCTCCCTATACCCCCTTATACCCTATGTACCCTATATACCCCGCCATACACCCTATGGGCCCTATATACTCTCCTATACACCGTATGTGCCCTATTAACCCCCCATACATCATATTGACCCTATAGACCCCCCATCCACCCCATGGACCCCAAACACCCCCCCATCCACCCCATACACCATATGGGCCCCCTACACCCCCACGTACCCCCCCAAACCCCCCTATACCCCCATATTCCCTATGTATCCTATATACTCCCCCCATACACCATATGTACTCTATACCCCCCTATATACACCATATGAGCTCTATATACCCCCCCATACACCCTATGGACCCTATATACGCCCCCATCCGCCCCATACACCATATGGGGCCCATACACCCCCCATACTCCCCCATTTCCCCCCATATCCCTCCCTATCCCCTCATATCCCCCCATACACCCCCCACCCCTCCCAGCCCCCCATATCCCCCCATACCCCCCCATATCCCCCCATATCCCCCCATATCCTCCCATATCCCCCCCATATCCCCCCATACACCCCCATATCCCCCCATACCCCCCATATCCCACCCATATTCCCCCCATACCCCCCCATACCCCCCCATATCCCCCCATATCCCCCATATAACCCCCATACCCCCCATTATCCCCCCATATCCCCCCCATATCCCCCCATATCCCCCCATACCCCCCCATATCCCCCCATATCCCCCCATATCCCCCCTATCCCCCCATATACCCCCATATCCCCCCATATCCCCTCCATACCCCCCATATCCCCCCCATATACCCCCCATATCCACCCCATAGCCCCCCATACCCCCCCATATCCCCCCATATACCCCCCCATTATCCCCCCCATATCCCCCCATATCCCCCCATTATCCCCCCCATATACCCTCCCATACCCCCCCATATCCCCCCATATCCCCCCATATCACCCCCATATCCCCCCATTATCCCCCCATTATCCCCCCCATAACCCCCCATATCCCCCCCATATCCCCCATATCCCCCCCATATACCCCCCATACCCCCCATATCCCCCATATCCCCCCCATATACCCCCCATACCCCCCCAATACCCCCCCATATCCCCCATAATCCCCCCATATCCCCCCATATCCCCCCCCATATCCCCCCCATATCCTCCCATATCCCCCCATATCCCCCCATACACCCCCCATGACCCCCCTAACCCCCCATATCCCCCCCATATCCCCCCTTATCCCCCCCCATATCCCCCCATACACCCCCCCATGACCCCCCTAACCCCCCATATCCCCCCATATCCCCCCATATCCCCCCATATCCCCCCCATATCCCCCCATATCCCCCTCATTACCCCCCCATATCCCCCCATACCCCCCCATATCCCCCCCATATCCCCCCATATCCCCCCCATACACCCCCCCATATCCCCCCATACCCCCCCATATCCCCCCCATATCCCCCCATACCCCCCCATATCCCCCCCATATCCCCCCATATCCCCCCATATCCCCCCCATATCCCCCCATACCCCCCCCTACACCCCCTTACCCCCCCCCCATACCCCCCCATATATCCCCCCCATACACCCCCATATCCCCCCTTATCCCCCATATACCCACCATTTCCCCCCATACCCCCCATATCCCCACCATAATCCCCCCCATACCCCCCCAAACCCCCCCATACCCCATATCCCCCCATACCCCATATCCCCCCATATCCCCCCATAACCCCCCATACCCCCCCATAACTCCCCATACCCCATATCCCCCCCATAACCCCCCTACCCCCCATTCCCCCATATCCCCCCATACCCCCATATCCCCCCCATACCCCCCATACCCCCCCATACCCCATACCCCCATATCCCCCCATACCCCCCATATCCCCCCTATCCCACTAATCCCCCCCATATCCCCCCATACCCCCCCATATCCCCCATATCCCCCCATATCACCCCCATATCCCCCAATACCCCCCATATCCCCCCATAACCCCCCATATCCCCCCATACCCCCCATATCCCCCCATATCCCCCTATATCCCCCCCATACCCCCCATATCCCCCCCTATCCCCCATACCCCCCTACCCCTCTTACCCCCCTTTTCCTCCCATACCCCCCCCATATCCCCCCCATACACCCCCATATCCCCCATATCCCCGCTCCCCCCCCATATCCCCCATACACCCCCCCTACCCCCCCCCACCCCCATACCCCCCCCATACCCCCCCATATCCCCCCCATACACCCCCGTATCCCCCCATATCCCCCATATACCCCCCTTTGCCCCCCCATATCCCCCCATACCCCCCATACCCCCCCCTACACCCCTCTTACCCCCCCATATCCATATCCCCCCATACCCACCCATTTCCCCCCCATACACCCCCATATCCCCCATATCCCCCCCATACACCCCCCATGACCCCCCCTAACCCCCCATATCCCCCCCATATCCCCCCATATCCCCCCATATCCCCCCCATATCCCCCATATCCCCCCCATACAACCCCCCCCATACCCCCCATACCCCCCCATATCCCCCCATATCCCCCATATCCTCCCATATCCCCCCCATATCCCCCATATCCCCCCATATCCCCCCCATATCCCCCATACACCCCCCCATGACCCCCCATACCCCCCCATATCCCCCCCATATCCCCCCATATCCCCCCATATCCCCCCCATATCCCCCCCATACACCCCCCCCATATCCCCCCATACCCCCCCATACCCCCCCCATACACCCCCCCCATATCCCCCCATACCCCCCCATATCCCCCCCATATCCCCCATACCCCCCATATCCCCCCCATACCCCCCATATCCCCCCATATCCCCCCATATCCCCATCCTACAACCCCCCTCATCCCCCATACCCCCCCATACCCCCCATATACCCCCATACCCCCCCATATCCCCCCATACCCCCCCATAACGTCCCCCCCCCCCGTTTCAGATCAAGCGCTCGGCCCGTATGTGCGATGAGTGCGAGGCGTGCCGGCGCCCCCCATATCCCCCCCATATCCCCCCCATATCCCCCATATCCCCACCCTACAACCCCCCTCATCCCCCATATCCCCCCATATCCCCTACATACAGCCCCTCCCACCCCTCCAAGCCCCCCTATTCCCCCAATACCCCTCCTATACCCCCCATATCCCCCCATACCCCCCCATACCCCCCCATATCCCACCCATATCCCCCCCATACCCCCCCATACCCCCCCATATCCCCCCCATATCTCCCCATACCCCCCTGTACACCCCTCTTACCCCCCTTTTCTCCCCATACCCCCCCCATATCCCCCCATACACCCCCATATCCCCCCATATCCCCGCTCCCCCCCCCATATCCCCGCCATAACACCCCCCTACCCCCCCCCTACCCCCATACCCCCCCCATACCCCCCCATATCCCCCCCATACACCCCCGTATCCCCCCCATATCCCCCATATACCCCCCTTTGCCCCCCCATATCCCCCCCATACCCCCCCATACCCCCCCCTACACCCCTCTTACCCCCCCATAGCCCATATCCTCCCATACCCCCCCATTTCCCCCCCATATCCCCCCATATACCCCCCATATCCCCTCCTACACCCCACTTACCCCCCCATATACCCCCCATATCCCCCCATATCCCCACCCTACACCGCCCTCATCCCCCATACCCCCCCATATCCCCCCCATACAGCCCCTCCCACCCCTCCCAGCCCCCCTATTCCCCCAATACCCCCCATATCCCCCCATATCCCCCCCATATCCCCCCCATACCCCCCCATACCCCCCCCTACACCCCTCTTACCCCCCCATATCCCATATCCCCCCATACCCACCCATTTCCCCCCCATATCCCCCCATATACCCCCCATATCCCCTCCTACACCCCACTTACCCCCCCATATCCCCCCCATACACCCCCATATCCCCCCTTATCCCCCATATACCCCCCATATCCCCCCATATCCCCCCATACCCCCCCATATCCCCCCCATACCCCCCCCATACACCCTCATATCCCCCCCATACACCCCCCCTACCCCCCCATACCCCCCCATAACGTGTCCCGTCCCGTCCCCCCCCCCCCCCCCGTTTCAGATCAAGCGCTCGGCCCGTATGTGCGGTGAGTGCGAGGCGTGCCGGCGCCCGGAGGACTGCGGGCAGTGCGACTTCTGCCGCGACATGAAGAAGTTCGGCGGCCCCAATAAGATCCGACAGAAGTGCCGCCTCCGCCAGTGCCAGCTGCGCGCCCGCGTCAGTGCCGCACGCGTGTGCTTGGCGTGGGCTTAGCGTGTGCTTGCCGTGTGCTGGGGGCGCTGTCCTCGGGGGGTCCTCAGGGTGTCCTTGGGGTGTCCTTATAGCGTCCTTAGGGTGTCCTTAGGGTGGTTTTGGTGTCTTAGTAGCGTGTTCGTAGCGTGTGCTTAGCGTGGGCTTGCCGTGTGCTTGGCGTGTGCTGGGGGCGCTGTCCTCAGGGGGTCCCTATAGCATCCCTATGAGGTCCTTAGAGGGTCCTTAGGGTGTCCTTAGGGTGGTTTTGGTGTCTTAGTACTGTGATCCTAGCGTGTTCTTGGCATGTTCTTGGCGTGTGCTTGGCGTGTGCTGGGGGCACTGTCCTCGGGGGGTCCTCAGGGTGTCCTTATAGCGTCCTTATGGTGTCCTTATAGCATCCTTAGGGCGTCCTTAGGGTGGTTTTGATGTGTTAGTAGCGTGTTCTTAGCGTGTGCTTGGCGTGTGCTTGGCGTGTGCTGGGGGTGCTGTCCTCGGGGGGTCCTCAGGGTGTCCTTATAGCGTCCTTATGGCATCCTTAGGGTGTCCTTAGGGTGGTTTTGGTGTGTTAGTGGCGTGTTCTTAGCGTGTGCTTAGCCTGTGCTTGGCGTGTGCTGGGGGCGCTGTCCTCAGGGGGTCCCTATAGCATCCCTATGAGGTCCTTAGAGGGTCCTTAGGGTGTCCTTAGGGTGGTTTTGGTGTCTTAGTACTGTGATCCTAGCGTGTTCTTGGCATGTTCTTGGCGTGTGCTTGGCGTGTGCTGGGGGCGCTGTCCTCGGGGGGTCCTCAGGGTGTCCTTATAGGATTCTTATAGCGTCCTTATAGCATCTTTAAGGTGTCTTTAGGGTGGTTTTGGTGTCTTAGTAGTGTGCTCTTAGCGTGTGCTTAGCGTGTGCTTGGCGTGTGCTGGGGGCGCTGTCCTCGGGGGGTCCTTATAGCGTCCCTATGAGGTCCTTAGAGGGTCATTGGGGGGTCCTTAGGCTGTTCTCATAGTGGTTTTGATGTCTTAGTGTGTTCTTGGCATGTGCTTGGCGTGTGCTTGGCGTGTGCTTGCCGTGTGCTGGGGGCGCTGTCCTCAGGGGGTCCTCAGGGTGTCCTTATAGCGTCCTTATAGCGTTCCTAGGGTGTCCTTAGGGGGGTTTTGATGTCTTAGCGTGTGCCTGGCATGTGCTTGGCATGTTCTTGGCATGTGCTTGCCGTGTGCTGGGGGCGCTGTCCTCGGGGGGTCCTCAGGGTGTCCTCGGGGTGTCCTTATAGCGTCCTTAGGGTGTCCTTAGGGTGGTTTTGGTGTCTTAGTACTGTGATCCTAGCGTGTTCTTGGCATGTTCTTGGCATGTGCTTGGCGTGTGCTGGGGGCACTGTCCTCGGGGGGTCCTCAGGGTGTCCTTATAGCATCCTTATAGCGTTCCTAGGGCGTCCTTATAGCATCCTTAGGGCGTCCTTTGGGTGGTTTTGGTGTGTTAGTAGCGTGTTCTTAGCGTGTGCTTGGCGTGTGCTTGGCGTGCGCTGGGAGCTGTGTCCTCTGGGGTCCTTATAGCGTCCCTATGATGCCCCTAGAGTGTCATTGGGGTGTCCTTAGGGTTGTTTTGGTGTCTTAGTAGCGTGTGCTTAGCGTGTGCTTGGCATGTTCTTGGCATGTGCTTGGCGTGTGCTGGGGGCGCTGTCCTTGGGTTGTACTCAGGGTGTCCTTATAGGATTCTTATAGCGTCCTTATGCCATCCTTAGGACGTCCTTAGGGTGGTTTTGGTGTCTTAGTAGTGTGCTCTTAGCGTGTGCTTAGCGTGTGCTTGGCATGTGCTGGGGGCGGTGTCCTTCGGGTGTCCTTATGGTGTCCTTATAGGATCCTTGGGGTGGTTTAGGTTTCTTATTGCAGTGTTCTTAGCATGTTCTTTGCATGTTTTTCACATGTTCTTGGCGTGTGCTGGTGGCAGCGTCCTTGGGGTGTCCGTAGGGTGGTTTTGGTGTCTTAGTGTGTTTTTCACATGTGCTTGGCGTGTGCTTGGCATGTGCTTAGTATGTCTTCGGGGCGCTGTCCTTGGGGTGTCCTTATAACGTCCTCAGGGTGTTCTTATAGGATCTTTTAGGTGTCCTTAGCGTGGGTTTGGTGTCTTAGTAGCGTGTTCTTAGCGTGTTCTTGGCGTGTGCTTGACGTGTGCTGGCGGCGGTGTCCTTACAATGTCCTTCATGTGTTCTTAGGGTGTCCTTAGAGTGTCCTTATGGGGCCCTTAGGGTGGTTTTGGTGTTTTAGTGGCGTGTTCTTAGCGTGTGTTTGGCGTGTGCTTGGCATGTTCTTAGCATGTGCTTGGCATGTCTTTGGGGCGGTGTTCTTGGAGTGTCCTTACAGTGTCCTCATAATGTCCGTGTGATGTCCTTAGGGTGTCCTTTGGGTGGTTTTGGTGTCTTAGTAGCGTGTTCTTAGCGTGTTCTTAGCGTGTTCTTGGCGTGTGCTGGGAGTGGTGTCCCTGGGGTGCCCTTAGAGTGTCCTTTGGGTGGTTTTGGTGTCTTATTAGTATGTCCTTAGCGTGCTCTTAGCATGTCCTTAGCATGTTATTCTCTTTACTGTGACTCGTAGCGTGTCCTTTGCACGTCCTTAGTGTGTTTTTGTGCTTCACTGTGCGCGTTCATAGCACGTTTTAAGCGTGTCTTTAGCATGTCTTCCCCCAGGGGTGGTTGTGGTGTCTTATTAGCATGTCCTTAGCGTGCTCTTAGCATGTCCTTAGCATGTTATTCTCTTTACCGTGACTTGTTCCATGTCCTTAGCATGTCCTTAGCATGTTTTTCTGCTCCAGTGTGCGTGTTCATAGCATGTTTTAAGCGTGTCCTTAGCATGTCCTCCCCCACGTCGTCCCCCCCCCATATCTCTGTGCCCCCTCCCCCATCCTTAACACCCTCTTTTCCCCCATAGGAATCCTACAAATACTTCCCATCATCGGTGAGTCACTTTGCCCCCCTTTTTTGGGGGGGGGGGGGGGTCCATTTTGGGGGGGTGGAACCCAAAACCCCCCTTTTTGGGTGGGGGAAGGAGGCTTGGGGTCCCTGGGGGGTTCTGGGGGTCCCCATAGGTTCATAGTGGGGGGGGGGGGGGGTGTCCCAGGAGTCCCCATAGGTTCATATTGGGGGGGGGGGGGTCGTGGGGGTCCCCATAGGTTCATATTGGGGGGGGGGGGGGGGTCGTGGGGGTCCCCATAGGTTCATACTGGGGGGTCCCTGGGGGGGTCTCCATAGGTTCATATTGGGGTGGGTGGGGGGGGGTCCCGGGGGTCCCCATAGGTTCATATTGGGGGGGGTCTTATGGGTGAGTGGGTCCCTTAATGGCTCTGGGGGGGGCTCCATAGGGGTCCTGGTATAAGGGGGGGGGGTCTTGGAGGCCCTATGGGGGGGGGGTGCAGTCCCAAAACCCCCCTTTCTGGGGGGGGGGAGGGGGCTTGGGGTCCCTGGGGGGGTTCTGGGGGTCCCCATAGGTTCATATTGGGGGGGGGGGGGGGTCCCAGGAGTTCCCATAGGTTCATATTGGGGGGGGGGGGGGTCGTGGGGGTCCCCATAGGTTTATATTGGGGGGTCCCTGGGGGGGTCCCCATAGGTTCATATTGGCGTGGGTGGGGGGGGGGTCCCGGGGGTCCCCATAGGTTCATACTGGGGGGGTCCTATGGGTGAGTGGGTCCCTTAATGGCTTTGGGGGGGCTCCATAGGGGTCCTTTGTATAAGGGGGGGGGGTCCTGGGGGCCCTATGGGGGGGGGGTCCCAAAACCCCCCTTTTTGGGTGGGGGGAAGGGGGCTTGGGGTCCGTGGGGGGGTTCTGGGGGTCCCCATAGGTTCATAGTGGGGGGGGGGGGGGGGGGGGTGTCCCAGGAGTCCCCATAGGTTCATATTGGGGGGGGGGGGTCGTGGGGGTCCCCATAGGTTCATATTGGGGGGGGGGGGGGGGTCGTGGGGGTCCCCATAGGTTCATATTGGGGGGGGGGGGGTCGTGGGGGTCCCCATAGGTTCATACTGGGGGGGGTCCTATGGGTGAGTGGGTCCCTTAATGGCTTTGGGGGGGCTCCATAGGGGTCCTGGTATAAGGGGGGGGGTCCTGGGGGCCCTATGGGGGGGGGGGTCCCAAAACCCCCCTTTTTGGGTGGGGGGAAGGGGGCTTGGGGTCCCTAGGGGGGTTCTGGGGGTCCCCATAGGTTCATAGTGGGGGGGGGGGGGGTCGTGGGGGTCCCCTTAGGTTCAAATTGGGGGGGGGGGTCGTGGGGGTCCCCATAGGTTCATACTGGGGGGGGGGGTCGTGGGGGTCCCCATAGGTTCGTACTGAGGGGTCCCTGGGGGGGTCCCCATAGGTTCATATTGGGGTGGGTGAGGGGGGGTCCCGGGGGTCCCCATAGGTTCATACTGGGGGGGGTCCTATGGGTGAGTGGGTCCCTTAATGGCTCTGGGGGGGCTCCATAGGGGTCCTGGTATAAGGGGGGGGGTCCTGGGGACCCTATGGGGGGGGGGGTCCCAAAACCCCCCTTTTTGGGTGGGGGGAAGGGGGGCTTGGGGTCCCTAGGGGGGTTCTGGGGGTCCCCATAGGTTCATATTGGGGGGGGGGGGGTCGTGGGGGTCCCCTTAGGTTCAAATTGGGGGGGGGGGGTCGTGGGGGTCCCCATAGGTTCATACTGGGGTGTCCCTGGGGGGGGTCCCCATAGGTTTATATTGGGGTGGGTGGGGGGGGGGTCCCGGGGGTCCCCATAGGTTCATATTGGGGGGGGGGGGGGTCGTGGGGGTCCCCATAGGTTCATACTGGGGGGGTCCTATGGGTGAGTGGGTCCCTTAAAGGTCCTGGGGGGGGGCTCTGTAGGGGTCCTGGTATAAGGAGGGGGGTCCTGGGGGCCCTATGGGGGGGTCGTGGGTATATGGGGGGGGGTCCTGGTTACATGTGGGGGTCCTGGGTCCTATTTGGGGGGGGTTCTGGGTTCGTTGTAGGGTCTTGAGATCACAGTGGGGTCCTGGGTCCTATTTTGGGGGGCTCCTGGGTCCTATTGGGGGGGTCCCGTGTTGTATTTGGGGGGGGGTCCTGGGTCCACAGTGGGGTCCTGCATCCTATTTGGGGGGGTTCTGGGTATATGGGGGGGTCCCAATTATATGGGGGGGGGGGGGGTCCTGGGTGCATAGTGGAGTCCTGGGTCCTATTGGGGGGGTCTAGGGTCCATAGTGGGGTCTTGGGTTCATAGTGGGGTCCTGGGTCCTATTGGGGGGGTTCTGTAGCCATAGTGGGGTTCTAGGTCCTATTTAGGGGGGGGTCTTGGGTCCATAGTGGGGTCCTAGATCCTATTTAGGGGGGTCTTGGGTCCATAGTGGGGTCCTGGGTCCTATTTGGGGGGGGGCCTGGGTCCATATTGGGGTTCTGGGTCCTATTTGGGGGGGATCCTGGGTCCATAGTGGGGTCCTGGGTCCTATTTGGGGGGGGGTCGTGGATCCATAGTGGGGTCCTGATTATATGGGGGGGGTCCTGGGTCCATAGTGGGGTCCTGGGTCCTATTTGGGGGGGGGGCCTGGGTCCATATTGGGGTTCTGGGTCCTATTTGGGGGGGGGGGTCCGGGGTCCATAGTGGGGTCTTGGGTTCATAGTGGGGTCCTCGGTTGTATTGGGGGGGTTCTGTACCCACAGTGGGGTTCTGGGTCCTATTTGGGGGGGGGGTCCTGGGTCCATAGTGGGGTCCTGGGTCCTATTGGGGGGGGTCCTGGGTCCATAGTGGGGTCTTGGGTCCATAGTGGGGTCCTGGGTCCATAGTGGGGGGGGTCCTGGGTCCATATTGGGGTCCTGGGTCCATAGTGGGGGGGGTCCTGGGTCCATATTGGGGTCCTGGGTCCTATTTAGGGGGGTCCTGGGTCCATAGTGGGGTCCTGGGTTCATATTGGGGTCCTGGGTCCTATTTAGGGGGGTCCTGGGTCCATAGTGGGGTCCTGGGTTCATATTGGGGTCCTGGGTCCATATTGGGGTTCTGGGTCCATAGTGGGGTCTTGGGTCCATAGTGGGGGGGGTCCTGGGTCCATATTGGGGGGGGGTCCTGGGTCCATATTGGGGTCCTGGGTCCTATTTGGGGGGGGTCCTGTGCCCATAGTGGGGTCCTGGGTTCATATTGGGGTCCTGGGTCCTATTTAGGGGGGTCCTGGGTCCATAGTGGGGTCCTGGGTCCTATTTGGGGGGGGGTCCTGGGTCCATATGGGGGTCCTCGGTTCTATTGGGGGGGTTCTGTACCCATAGTGGGGTCCTGGGTCCTATTTGGGGGGGCTGTCCTGGGTCCATAGTGGGGTCCTGGGTCCTATTTGGGGGGGGGGTCCGGGGTCCATAGTGGGGTCTTGGGTTCATAGTGGGGTCCTGGGTTCTATTGGGGGGGTTCTGTACCCATAGAGAGGTTCTGGGTCCTATTTGGGGGGGGGTCCTGGGTGCATAGTGGGGTCCTGGGTCCTATTTGGGGGGGCGGTCCTGGGTCCATAGTGGGGTGTTGGGTCCATAGTGGGGTCCTGGGTCCTATTTGGGGGGGGTCCTGGGTCCATAATGGGGTTCTGGGTCCTATTTGGGGGGGGTCGTGGGTCCATATTGGGGTCCTGGGTCCTATTTGGGGGGTCCTGGGTTCATAGTGGGGTCCTGTGTCCATATTGGGGTCCTGGGTCCTATTTGGGGGGGGTCCTGGGTCCATATTGGGGTCCTGAGTCCATAGTGGGGTCCTGGGTCCTATTTGGGGGGGGTCCTGGGTCCATAGTGGGTTCCTGGGACCTATTTGGGGGGTGTCGTGGGTCCATATTGGGGTCCTGGGTCCTATTTGGGGGGTCCTGGGTCCATAGTGGGGTCCTGGGTCCTATTTGGGGGGGGTCCTGGGTCCATAGTGGGGTCCTGGGTCCTATTTGGGGGGGGTCTTGGGTCCATATTGGGGTTCTGGGTCCTATTTGGGGGGGGTCCTGTGCCCATAGTGGGGTCCTGGGTTCATATTGGGGTCCTGGGTCCTATTTAGGGGGGTCCTGGGTCCATAGTGGGGTCCTGGGTCCTATTTGGGGGGGGGGTCCTGGGTCCATATGGGAGTCCTGGGTTCTATTGGGGGGGTTCTGTACCCATAGTGGGGTCCTGGGTCCTATTTGGGGGGGGGGGCCTGGGCCCATATTGGGGTTCTGGGTCCTATTTGGGGGGGGGGTCCGGGGTCCATAGTGGGGTCTTGGGTTCATTGTGGAGTCCTCGGTTCTATTGGGGGGGTTCTGTACCCATAGTGGGGTTCTGGGTTCTATTTGGGGGGGGGTCCTGGGTCCATAGTGGGGTCCTGGGTCCTATTGGGGGGGGTCCCGTGTCCTATCTGGAGGGGGTCCTGGGTCCATAGTGGGGTCCTGGGTCCTATTTGGGGGGGGGTCCTGGGTCCATATTGGGGTCCTGGGTCCTATTTGGGGGGGTCCTGGGTCCATAGTGGGGTCTTGGGTCCATAGTGGGGTCCTGGGTCCATAGTGGGGGGGGGTCCTGGGTCCATATTGGGGTCCTGGGTCCTATTTAGGGGGGTCCTGGGTCCATAGTGGGGTCCTGGGTTCATATTGGGGTCCTGGGTCCATATTGGGGTTCTGGGTCCATAGTGGGGTCCTGGGTTCATATTGGGGTCCTGGGTCCTATTTAGGGGGGTCCTGGGTCCATAGTGGGGTCCTGGGTCCTATTTGAGGGGGGTCCTGGGTCCATAGTGGGGTCCTGGGTCCTATTTGGGGGGGGGGTCCTGGGTCCATATGGGGGTCCTCGGTTCTATTGGGGGGGTTCTGTACCCATAGTGGGGTCCTGGGTCCTATTTGGGGGGGCTGTCCTGGGTCCATAGTGGGGTCCTGGGTCATATTTGGGGGGGGGGTCCGGGGTCCATAGTGGGGTCTTGGGTTCATAGTGGGGTCCTGGGTTCTATTGGGGGGGTTCTGTACCCATAGAGAGGTTCTGGGTCCTATTTGGGGGGGGGTCCTGGGTGCATAGTGGGGTCCTGGGTCCTATTTGGGGGGGCGGTCCTGGGTCCATAGTGGGGTGTTGGGTCCATAGTGGGGTCCTGGGTCCTATTTGGGGGGGGTCCTGGGTCCATAATGGGGTTCTGGGTCCTATTTGGGGGGGGTCGTGGGTCCATATTGGGGTCCTGGGTCCTATTTGGGGGGGTCCTGGGTTCATAGTGGGGTCCTGTGTCCATATTGGGGTTCTGGGTCCTATTTGGGGGGGGTCCTGGGTCCATATTGGGGTCCTGGGTCCATATTGGGGTCCTGGGTCCTTTTGGGGGGGGTCCTGGGTCCATAGTGGGTTCCTGGGACCTATTTGGGGGGTGTCGTGGGTCCATATTGGGGTCCTGGGTCCTATTTGGGGGGGGGTCCTGGGTCCATAGTGGGGTCCTGGGTCCTATTTGGGGGGGGGTCCTGGGTCCATAGTGGGGTCCTGGGTCCTATTTGGGGGGGGTCTTGGGTCCATATTGGGGTTCTGGGTCCTATTTGGGGGGGGGTCCTGTGCCCATAGTGGGGTCCTGGATTCATATTGGGGTCCTGGGTCCTATTTAGGGGGGTCCTGGGTCCATAGTGGGGTCCTGGGTCCTATTTGGGGGGGGGTCCTGGGTCCATATGGGAGTCCTGGGTTCTATTGGGGGGGTTCTGTACCCATAGTGGGGTCCTGGGTCCTATTTGGGGGGGGGGCCTGGGCCCATATTGGGGTTCTGGGTCCTATTTGGGGGGGGGGTCCGGGGTCCATAGTGGGGTCTTGGGTTCATAGTGGAGTCCTCGGTTCTATTGGGGGGGTTCTGTACCCATAGTGGGGTTCTGGGTTCTATTTGGGGGGGGGGGTCCTGGGTGCATAGTGGGGTCCTGGGTCCTATTTGTGGGGGTCCTGGGTCCATAGTGGGGTCCTGGGTCCTATTTGGGGGGGGTCGTGGATCCATAGTGGGGTCCTGATTATATGGGGGGGGTCCGGGGTCCATAGTGGGGTCCTGGGTCCAATTTGGGGGGGTCCTGGGTCCTATTTAGGGGGGTCTTGGGTCCATATTGGGGTCCTGGGTCCTATTTGGGGGGGGTCCTGGGTCCTATTTGGGGGGGGGGGCCTGGGTCCATATTGGGGTCCTGGGTCCTATTTGGGGGGGGGGGTCCGGGGTCCATAGTGGGGTCTTGGGTTCATAGTGGGGTCCTGGGTTCTATTGGGGGGGTTCTGTACCCATAGAGAGGTTCTGGGTCCTATTTGGGGGGGGGTCCTGGGTGCATAGTGGGGTTTGGGATCCAATTTGGGGGGGGGTCCTGGGTCCATAGTGGGGTACTGGGTCCTATTTAGGGGGGTCTTGGGTCCATAGTGGGGTCCTGGGTCCTATTTGGGGGGGGGGTCCTGTGCCCATAGTGGGGTCCTGGGTTCATAGTGGGGTCCTGGGTCCTATTGGGGGGGTTCTGTACCCATAGTGGGGTTCTGGGTCCTATTTGGGGGGGGGGGTCCTGGGTCCATAGTGGGGTCCTGGGTCCTATTTGGGGGGGGGGCCCTGGGTCCATATTGGGGTCCTGGGTCCTTTTTTGGGGGGGGTCCTGGGTCCATATTGGGGTCCTGGGTCCTATTGGGGGGGGGTCCTGGGTCCATAGTGGGGTCCTGGGTCCTATTTGGGGGGGGGGGTCCTGGGTCCATATGGGAGTCCTGGGGTTCTATTGGGGGGGTTCTGTACCCATAGTGGGGTCCTGGGTCCTATTTGAGGGGGGTCCTGGGTCCATAGTGGGGTCTTGGGTCCATAGTGGGGTCCTGGGTCCATAGTGGGGGGGGTCCTGGGTCCATATTGGGGTCCTGGGTCCTATTTGGGGGGGGTCCTGTGCCCATAGTGGGGTCCTGGGTTCATACTGGGGTCCTGGGTCCTATTTGGGGCGGGGTCCTGGGTCCATAGTGGGGTTTTGGGTCCAATTTGGGGGGGGGTCCTGGGTCCATAGTGGGGTACTGGGTCCTATTTGGGGGGGGGCCCTGGGTCCATATTGGGGTCCTGGGTCCTTTCTGGGGGGGGTCCTGGGTCCATAGTGGGGTCCTGGGTCCATAGTGGGGTCCTGGGTCCTATTTGGGGGGGGGGGTCCTGGGTCCATATGGGAGTCCTGGGTTCTATTGGGGGGTCCTGGGTCCATAGTGGGGGTCCTGTGTCCATATTGGGGTTCTGGGTCCTATTTGGGGGGTCCTGGGTCCATAGTGAGGTCTTGGGTCCATAGTGGGGTCCTGGGTCCATAGTGGGGGGGGGTCCTGGGTCCATATTGGGGTCCTGGGTCCTATTTGGGGGGGGGGTCCTGTGCCCATAGTGGGGTCCTGGGTTCATATTGGGGTCCTGGGTCCATAGTGGGGGTCCTGGGTCCTATTTGGGGGGGGGTCCTGGGTCCATATGGGGGTCCTGGGTTCTATTGGGGGGGTTCTGTACCCATAGTGGGGTCCTGGGTCCTATTTGGGGGGGGCGGGTCCTGGGTCCATAGTGGGGTGTTGGGTCCATAGTGGGGTCCTGGGTCCATAGTGGGGTCCTGGGTCTATAGTGGGGTCCTGGGTCCTATTTGGGGGGGGGGGTCCTGTGCCCATAGTGGGGTCCTGGGTCCTATTTGAGGGGGGTCCTGGGTCCATAGTGGGGTCCTGGGTCCTATTTGGGGGGGGGGTCCTGGGTTCATAGAGGGGTCCTGGGTCCTATTTGGGGGGCAGGGGGGGGGGCCCTGTGCCCATAGCGGGGGGGTCCCACATGCCATTTGAGAGCATCCCCCACCCCAACGGGAAGACAAAGATGGGGACCACGGGGGGGGGGGATTTAAGGGGGGAGTTTGTGGGTGGGGGGGGGGGGGGGTCCCTTTGCCTGCCCCCCTCCCCCCCCCCCCCCCCCCCGTCTCCGGGCGGGTGCTGACCCCCCCCCAGCTGGTGCGGGGGCGCGAGGGGGAGGAGCTGGAGGAGCAGCTGGGGGCGGGGGGGCCCCCCCGAGAACCTCTCGGACGAGGAGCTGCCGCTCGACCCCCGGCTCTACCAGGAGCTCTGCGCCGGGGCCTTCGACGAGCACGGCCTGGTGGGTAACTCCAACACCCCCCCCCATAAAAAAGACCCCCCCCCAAAACCCCAAAATGGGGGAGGGAAGGGGTATGGGGGGCGCGTGGGGGCTTTAAACTGCAAAGGAATGGCAGCAAAGGGGCGCAGAATGAGGCCAAAGGGCTGCAAATTGGGGTGGGGGGGCTCTGAACCCCAAAGGAATGGCAGTAAAGGGCCCCAAATTGGGGTGGGGGGGCTCTGAACCCCAAAAGAATGACCCCAAAGGGCTCCAAATTGGGGTGTGGGGGCTTCAAAATGCAAAGGAATGGCAGCAAAGGGTTGCAGAATGACCCCAAAGGGCTCCAAATTGGGGTGTGGGGGCTTCGAACCCCAACAGAGTGGCAGTAAAGGGCCCCAAAATGACCCCAAAAGGCTCCAAATTGGGGTATGGGGGCTCTGAACCCCAAAAGAGTGGCAGCAAAGGGCCCTAAATTGGGGTGTGGGGGCTTCAAACCCCAAAGGAATGGCAGCAAAGGGCTCCAAAATGACCCCAAAGGGCCCCAAATTGGGGTGTGGGGGCTCTGAACCCCAAAGGGATGGCAGTAAAGGGCCCCAAATTGGGGTGTGGGGGCTTCAAACCCCAAAGGAATGGCAGCAAAGGGCCCCAAAATGACCCTAAAATGACCCCAGAGGGCCCCAAATTGGGGTGTGGGGGCTCTGAACCCCAAAAGAATGACCCCAAAGGGCTCCAAATTGGGGTGTGGGGGCTGTGAACCCCAACAGAGTGGCAGTAAAGGGCCCCAAAATGACCCCAAAAGGCTCCAAATTGGGGGTATGGGGGCTCTGAACCCCGAAAGAGTGGCAGTAAAGGGCCCCAAATTGGGGTGTGGGGGCTTCAAACCCCAAAGGAATGGCAGCAAAGGGCCCCAAAATGACCCTAAAATGACCCCAAAGGGCCCAAATTGGGGTGGGGGGGCTCTGAACCCCAAAATAGTGGCAGCAAAGGGCCCCAAAATGACCCCAAAAGGCTCCAAATTGGGGTGTGGGGGCTCTGAACCC
>NW_024096090.1:0-16695 GCF_016699485.2 Gallus gallus
AAAAAAAACAAAGTAGAATTTGTATATTGAGATAAAAATATTTTCTAAGACAGAGAAAAGGAGAAGGATAGTAGTTACGACTATGCATATACATATGAATGTATATAACAAGTGATGGACAAGTAATTGCTCACCACCCCCTGACTGATGCTCAGCTAGCCCACTGAGCAGTAGACGAACCGATGAACTCGCACCTCCTTCAGAATTCCTTCCACGTAATAGCATATGGTATGGAATATCCCTTTGGCCAGTTTAGGTCAGCTGTCCTAATTTTGCTTCCTCCCAGCTCTTTGGGCCCTTTTCTATGAATCACCTCAGCTCTGTGCAATACTGCTTAGCAGCAGCTATAAACAGTGGTGTGCTATCAGGGTTGTTTTTCTGCTAGAACCAAAAACATAGCATACCAGGCACTGTGAAGAAAACAATTTGATCTCAGGTGAAACTAAGACACTATAGCTTAGACTTCTTTGTCCTTTTAATGGAGAATATAAAGTTTACTTCTTTTCTCCTTACACTAAAATCTAACTCAAAAAATGTACTCAAACACATGGAAACAAAACAAAACAAAACAACAACAACAAAAAAAACAACCAACATCCCAAATCAGACCAAACCAACAAACCAAAACCACCACCACCACCAACAGCAAAAAAACACCCACAAAAAACATAACCCACAAAACTATCCATATCTTTAGTCTCTAGAAGTTCATTCAACCTTTCCCCAGAGGAATATTTTCTAAATTTCTAACTACTGTTTTTGTTCTCCCCATAACACTCACACCAGGTCCCAAATGGTGTGGAAACACAGCTTGCACACAGTTTAAAAACCATGCTGTGCTGTGGAGTTTGCTATATTTGCAACTAACACGTTTTTTGCTTGTGGTCAGTGCGGAATCCTCTTTTAATCCCCAAGCCCTCTTATACAGTGTCCTTCCCTGAGGTCTTCTTTTTAAACATGTCTATATGTCACTGGAAACAATTCCATCCTACATTTTTGTTGTTGTTGTTTACCAGCTACTATGAAGTCTTGTTATTTTCTTATCCACTTAATTTTGGAGTTTTGTTACGATATAGCAAGATTCCATTAAAAATCTGACTGATACTACAACAATGAAAATGTGAAATGTTTTACTTTACTTCTGTTGGGCCTTGTTGGAAAAACAAAATACTTGGTAATCTTGTATAGAAACATAACTTTCACCGGCTTAATTTGAAGATACTGCTGAAAAGCTTTTGTCTAAAAACTTGAAAAAATTAATAAGGCTGGAAGTTCAGCTGCTGGAAATTAGCTCATCCTTCATAAATCTTCAACAACATGTGATTTGTTAACTCATTAACTAACCAAAATTAATGGATTGTTTTCACGATGACATATTGAGGATACAAGATCCAATGTCATATTAACAATTCCTGTCATACTAACAGAAATTTACAAATGAGGGATGCTCTTTGCAGAAAACAAACAGTGCTCTGACTGTGGTCTCTGGCCTTCCCTGGTCTAAGAGATTTCTCAGGATTACTAGGCAAATAATCTAAACATGTAAAAACTCTAGTATGCTCATGCAGGAAATACAGTGGCTTCCTAAACAGAATGCAAGAGAAAGTGAGAGGCAGATCTTTCCATCAGCCACCAACCTAGAGATGCGAAGTTTCTCACATGCATATGCAAGTTTATGTGGCCCTTCTGTTTAGCCTACTTGTCAGCCTAAAGATGACAAGCAAACTATCTCTATGGGACTGAATATTTGACATGGAGCAGAAGAGCAACAGAAACAGCACCATGAATGTGAGTAGTGGCTAGGAATTTGTTTAGATCTAATAATGGAGTAACACATTGTACCTACTGAAACCATGGTGATAAATGAAGACTTGGGATGTATGATTAGGAGGACAAGTTGGAGAGTGTGTCAGTCTGTGAACATCCACTTCCTACGTCTGAATTTCCCAGATCCATGCCTCTCTGTGCCATGGGAATTTGGAATTTGGCAAACAATCCCTGGCACATGAGCAGCAGCAGACTACCTGTAATGCTTGCTAAGTCATGAGACTCTGCAAGGGTCCCATATGTCTGGTTCACAAGCAGAGTTGCAGAAAGGCAATTTGCTTTCCATCCCACTGCACTTACCAGGACATTCAGAGTCATTTGAGCAAGGGACTTTCTTATGCCATTGTTTACTATTATTGTACTTAGCTCTAGAATGATGATTGAGTTGGGATAACATAAGTTAAGGATTTACTAAAGAGTGGTTTTGTGAATACAGGCAATTTTTTTTTTTTTTTTTTTTTCAGTTGGAAAAGTTGGTAGTCTAGGTAAACTTGTGGGTTGGGAAGTCTTCATTCAGCTCTGAAAGAGCAATCTTTGAAGTTACATGCAAGTTAGGAATAGTACCTGTGATTTTGATTATATTGAATTTAATTAGAAATGAGGGGAAAGGTATTTGAACCTCTGAAGTAGAAAGAATGGGTGCTGAGAAACTGTTGTCTCTTAAGACAGTTGAAGAACAGGTAATTTGTTGCCTAGGGAGCACACAGAGGTCTTTGGAGGGAGCTGGAGGAGAAAATAGAAGAAATAATGCCTTAAACCAGTAATGAATCCAGAATTTCTAGCATCTGCTTGGTTATGTTCCTAGGTGCATTTTTGAAGAGAGTTTTAATAACTGAAAGGTTTTTGCACCCTAAAGCTATCCTTTACTTCCAGCTGTACAAGTTGGGCTAATAAAAGGTATTATCGCCAACTACACATTTCTAATTTTAACCAACTGGCAGTTCAGATACAGAAAAGTCCAGTGAGTTTGAATTCTAAACTGTTCAGATGAAATCCCAACTCTTCTCTTCAGGCATTTAGTTGTTGTTTATTTATATATGTGATGAGACAGAAATTTGCTTTGTCCTTTGCTGATGTATTTAGGGCCCTTGACATGTAAGAACTGAAAGGCTATCCTTGGCATTCCATCCCAGCTAAGTTAACTGCAGTTTTTTTCCCCCAGATAAATGCTAGGTATTTGCCTCCGTACCATGATGAACTTGTGTTTTGCATCGTTTTCTAAGCCTTTTCATTCTGTCAAGTACTTTCATGTTCCAATGGAGAAAGACCAACCAGTTCGTCTTCCCTAAAATATTAAACGTGTCTGGGTCAAAATAATTGTATTCTGAATTGTAATTCAAGTCATTCTTGTAGTAGAGTATTTTGTTCTAAATAAAAAAACAAAACAAAACAAAACAAAAAAACCTTCTGTTTTGCAAAGTAGGAAAGAAATGCAAAGAGCAACTCTTGCCCACTTCCTGCAACAACCATGCATCACTATACACTTTCTGTATTTATTTTGGCAGTTTCATTTTTTCTTATTAATAACATTATTTAATCTACTAGCAAATGAATTAATGAAGACTTATCGTTCGTGTTATTACCCCAACATAAAAGTACATTGTAATGCTCTGCTACTAAATCTTTGCTAAATGTGAAACTTAAGAGAGCACCTATATTAAGTTCATTGACACATGCTATTGAGCATTCTGTACTCTTCTCCCGCAAAATATATGGACAAATAGGTGAGGTTTTACTAAAGTACCAGCTATTCAAATACTCAAAACATGTATGTTTATGAAGCTATTTAAAATGTTTACCTCATTTTTTCTTTTATCTTTATTGATGTTATGACAGTTTACACTTGGAAAATAGTACTTTTCTCTGGATAGTTGGCTGGGTGTTCTGCCACTGTGCATATGGCTACTCTTCACCTTGCATAACTAGCAGTGGTAATAGTTCTTTAGTTCATTGCAGATGTATGACTTGTGTTTTTCTGTTTACCTGTATAATTCATCATTTTGGGAAGCTCTTAATTTCCTCCAGTTCAGATGCAATAAGGAGCCCTCCCCATATTGAACAAACATACAAGAACTCGCTTCGGAAAATCAGACCTCATACAGTAAAGGTGTGTATTCACCTCCTGATAAAACTCATGCTTCTAGATATGTATGGTGGTACCTTTCTGTGTAGAAATTCATTTGTAAGCTGGGTTGTCATGATATCGGAAAGAAACTATTTAGAAAAACACAGCCTCTTAGACGTATGGCTTATGTCCAGCTGCATTGACTTCACTGGGAATTAATTGCTCTTAAATTAAGTAGTGCTGTTGATTTGTTTGACAGAACTCTTCCATCTGGGTGAGTCCTAGTGTTATGAGGTGGGTAAAGAGTTCATTGCTATTTTCAAAAAGTTGCTCATTTTGGCTTATTCAAGTTTTATGGAAAAAGTCATCTTACTTCAGATTTTGTGAACAATCAGAAACATCTATTTCTGCTTCAATATGTTATAAAAGACACTAGCAAGCCAGGTACTCTTGTGCCAGAAGTTATCTGCCTAGAGTGAATGTTCGCGAAACACAGCAAATAAAGAACAGTATTTTCTGATTCCAGCTAGCGGCCCTTTATAGCCCTTAACATTAGTTTGAACATCTCATATAAAAGCTGTTGTGGGCTGAGTGACACAGGGCTAAATTTAAAGCCACTGTACAGTGAATTATGCTGAACCAATACTTTGAAAACTGTGTCCTTGTCTGCTGTACAACATAATATAATTAAATTGTCTAACCTGTATTTTCTTGGCATGTTACTTCAAAATAATGCTTTAGAGAATGAATCGCTTTAGATAATTAAAGAGAAATGAAATTTGTTTTGGCATAGGACCGCACAATACAGCATCGGTTGCAAGAAATAAATTCCATTATCAGAACTGACATTTCTAATTATTGCTGCCATTAACTTGACAGTACCATGGTCTACAGTGGGCATCACAGAAAGCTTAACTGATTGAGTACATCTGAAGAAACACTTTCATACTGTGGCATCAAGATTATCACCATCAGCACCACAGAGACTGGTGGTGGGGGATTCAAACCCATTGGTATAATGAAGCCTGTACTGTCCTCTGCGGTGCTGAGTGTCTTTTCATTTAAGATCATAACAAGTTGATAGCAAAGTCTGTGCAGCTGCTGCAGGTTAAAGAAAAACATCAATAACAAAAGAAACCGAAAATCCCCTCACAATGCCTTGTCATTAGGAAAACCACTGGAGAGGAGACAAAGGAATGGTGTCTCATTAGTGGTGTATGTCATGAAAACACATTTTCTTTTGTTTTTGTTGACTAACTGCTTTCCTAAAAGCAATCACCCTCATCTATGATGGATTACTCCACCAGGAGGAAAACTAATTCTCCTCTTTAGCTGTCAATCTAGGCTTGGAAGAGTGTTCCAAGAATTCCACAAGATGACTCTCTTAGCAAAATAAGAGTAGCTTGGGGAAATCCTTCCCAGCTCCGATCTGAGCTGTTTCTAAGATTTCAGCACCTGTGTCATAACAGAAACATTTTTTTTTCTTCTTTCATTAAGGAATAAGCAGTTGACCTACCAACTGAGCAAAAATGTCACGGAAGTTATGTATGTATCACTTGGGAGGAATTGCTAACTCTTGTTATATAATAAATGTCGTTTTGGAACTGGCTTTTCTTATATGAAAACAAGGGAATACAACAAATAAATGCATTCATTACAAAAATTCCTAGTAATTCCTAATTTTTAGCTACCACACTTCATAGAAACACAGTGGGCAGGTCCCTTGGATCACCCTAGTGTTTGTATGACCACAAGGAAGCTGTTCTAAATGTGTTTTTCTGAAGTTAGTTGGGTAGTAAAAAAAAAAAAAGCAACAATCCACATTTTTCTTTTAAAATCCCTGACAGTGGATACCAGACTACATGGAGCTAATGATATGAAGAAAAAATTGATAATTATAACTTGTTACACAAGCTGTAGAATCAGCATTTTCTATCCTTTCCTCTTTGTAGAACAAACAAAGGGCAGGATCCCTCCATCTTCTCTCACATGGAAGGGTCAGTGCCACGGAAAAACTGATTCACTGGAGCAACTTGTAGAACAAGGTGATCTTTTACCCCACAGTGGAAACTGTAATAAGAAAATGAAGGGCTTGCTTTGCTTGTTGTAGTTTTTGGATTTGAATGTTAGGGACAACAAGATCTTGGTTTAGATTCACGGGTGTGTGTGGGAGACAAAAGAGGAGCTTATAAACAGGTTATGTCACTGAAGACTGCATCTACTTTAAGTACCACTAGAAGACTGTACGACACCCAATCTTACAGGTGATTACTTTTTACCTTTCTTCTTATTCCCTACATGCCTTTTTCAGTTCAGTGCTACCTTCCTTCTTCTCCCTCAAAAAAAATGACAAGAAAAAAAAAAAGGAAGGGAGGGGAGGTGTAAAAATATTATCCATAAGCATACCTGAGCCTGAGGTCTTCTCAAACTTTCCAAGCTAGTTCCTCAGTTTTGCACTTTCAGTTTTTGCTGAACTTCAGTTTGAAACCTGTGCTGTTGGAATACCGATTTCCTTTGCACCAAGAAAGTGCTGAAAAGGGGGAAAGTTTCTGCTGAAAGTAAGTTTTTTAGTAGAATATTGATCATCTCTAATAAATGATAATATTATCTATAAATAACAACTGTAAACTGAACTGGTCAGAGCATATAAAAAGCTAAGCTCTCTTATAATCTCAGTCCCAATAAGTCAGTGGCACTGCACAGAATTTAATAATAATAATTATATTAAATAAGCTGAGTTCAGTGTGGTGATCAGAGGAGATTGTACAGAAACTATACTATAAATGACAACTGTATTGTAGTATAATGACAACTATACTATACAATGACAACCTGTTTTGCCAATCTGATGGGCAAAGGTGGTTAAGTGAAAATGTTTAGTTTTCGTGTGTGTCAGGAGATGGATATGAACAAACACCTTTGTGTTTAGGCTAAAAACTAAACTGAAGTGTAGGATAGGGAATGTTTTTTTTGGAGTTTGATAACACTTTAAAGTGAATTCAGATGAAAGGGTCTGAATTCATGCATTCCAACTATTTCTGGCTTGCTTCAGTAGTGAGAAATCTCACTGAACTGTAGGAGGACCTTGCAGGCTTTACGTTTACACATTTTTCAGGATGAGTAAGATATCATAGAACATGGTGTTCTTGCTCGTCAGCATGCAGCAAGCTATTTGAGGAAGGTATCTTTCCCTATTACCCTTATTTGGGATAATCAAACCTTTCCTTGTATATACTTTAAGAGAATTATATCCTGCTTAACGTATTTTTGAGTGGTCACACTACGGACACATAGCAGTGTTAGTAAAGTCCATTGGTAATCTGAAACTTGAATGGCTCTATTTCATTATGTTTAGCTTCATGGGTATCTCTTCTTATACCACCATGGCATAAATCAACAACAATAATGTCAATTAATATGTGGATGCTGATCTGAAACTTTGGCTATACTCGTTTTGTACAACTGGGTTGGAAAACTCATGTATACAAAGGTCCCTCATGAAATATCTAATCCATCTGAGCAAGCTTATAGTCCTCTGTAAACAGCTTTTTTAATGTCATTCCCCACTTCCAGTTCCCTTAGCACTCAGACCATATATTTCTAAGAAAAAAAAAAAAAGAGAGAAAAAGACAAACAACAGAATAAAGAAATTACACTCTTCCAAGCTGCCAGCATTGCCTGCTTTGAGCTTGTATTTGTTCTGAACAGATTCCTCCAGTTCTGCTTACAGTTTTTGGTATGATTCAACTGAGTGAGAGGGATACATCAATTGTTTTCTGTGAAGGAGGCAGCAGATTCCAAGAGCAAAAACAAACAAACAAACAAACAAACAAATAAAAATAAAGGACAGCATTCTTAGGCATTGCATTAGGGATAAGGACCTAACTTTAGGAGGCAAATAACACTGATCAATGGGTATTTAGCTAGCACTTCTTGAGTGGTTTTCAGTGGTCACCTCTGCTTGGAGAAACAGAGCTGTGACTATAGTGTAAAGATTACATTTAAAATAACAGGGGTAAACAAAAAGTGCTACAGAAATAAGGGTTCTTTAAAATGAATTTAGAACTTATGGAACCAATATTAAATGTATTCAAAGACTTTTTTAATACACTTCGTACTTGAAGAGTTTTTGTTTGTTTGTTTGTTTGTTTTTGTCTGTATCAAAAAAAGTTCTCTGACAAGATTTGCTGTAGTCAACTCTATGTAGGAGTACTGTGTTCCTTTTCTTTAACAACAAAAGATTGGTCTTCTTAGTAAAACTCCATACTAAGGGCCATTCCAGAAGAGCCTTTCTTTGCTATGAAATGTGTGAAAGGACTTTTAAATGTGCTTCCAAGATCACTAGTAGATAGCACACTGTTACACAGAGCCCAGATTTGTATGACATCAGCATTAGTATCTAATTCTACACTTACGTAGTTAGACAAAAAGCCCGTATTTTAAAAGTATTGGACTCTCTGCAGTTTTCTGTGCCTGATCATATTTGTAAAAACTCTGGAAAGCCGCTTCCACCTCAGATTTTTGAAGATTAAAATATATGTAAAAATATCTTTTTAATAATTTAAAAGACATATAAAGATATGTAGTAATAGAGGAAATTGAACATTTAATTTCTTTTTCAGTCAAAGTGTGACCTCCCAGTTCACCTTTTATACCTTATAAAATAAACTGATTGAAAAAAAAATATTCCATTAGGCTGGGAGAATGCAAGACATATTTAATCTGAATCTAAACCAAAATGGAAAGAACTGAAAGTTGAAATTTGTAACTCATTCAGTTTTATTTTTGTAATATGTGCCAGAATTTTCGTCTTAAATAATCAAATTGTTCTTCACTTATGCATTGATAATGTTATTTCAAACAAGTTTTTAGCTGTAATACACAGGCAAGCCAGTATAGATCCTCCAGTTATTCTGTTACTCCTCCTAAGTCCTAATAAGTTGGAAGTGGCAATCAGTGGCAGAGCTTTAGATGACAGATTTGGTAGTGAAATATAGTTCAGAACTACTTTAAAAAGTATTTTCACTCCCCCCATCTCACTTAACATACATTAATGATTTTGATATAAACAGAAAGATTCAAGAAAATGTTGGGAAATACTTCATTATATAGAGAAAGTGAGACTATATTAAATTACAATTTGTATGTACTTAAATGGCAAAAGGAAAGTTGAAATGTACACTTACTTTTGGCAATTCCTAGTCATAGAATCCCTAACAATATGCCTCTAAATGCTTTTAATATAGTTTTTAAGGTAAATATCTTTACATGTTCATAGAATGAAATGAGCATTTATATTTATTTATAGTTATAGCTATAGCTATAGTTATTTAATAATAATAATCACTATAATAATAATTTAATGAATAAATATTTTAATAATAAATAATTTATTTAATAATAACTCTGCATGACATCTGAACACCAAAAAGGAATAAATATTGAATTTTATGCAGTATGACTATAACAAAGGTTTACATCCTACCAGCACTGTATTCTAGAGAACATTTTTCCTCTGAAGATAAAAATAGAGCAAAGTGGAAGAAATTCTGAATCCACATTCTTGTAATTTCATTCATGAAAAGGTAACATCAGTAGCGTAGTGAGGGACTGATAGAAGTGCAAGCAGTTACATTTAAAAGAGACATTGAACAAAAAATCTTCAGAAAATAACATTTGTTCATGTAACAATATGTTTGTGTACCTCTGTGGTATGTGAGTGAGTTCAAGATCATTATCTGTTCACTTGGCATTGCTCAAAGCCAAGTAACCAGGAAGCTGTTATTGTGACATTACTGCAAACCATTTGTACAAGCGTAGGCCTGTGAGCTGATGATAGCAAGCCAGACAAACTGGGAGATTCTGAAGGACTGCTCAACAGCCATTTCTGCTACCAGCTTTTGGCCAATTTGGTTTCTTAATCTATTTCACCATGCAGCCACATGGGCACCAGTGTTAGCATAAAAATATCCTCATAGAATCCATAGAATCTTACAATCATAGAATGATTTGCATTGAAAGGGACCTTAAAGACCACCAAGTTCCAATCCTCTGCTGTGGGCATGGTTGCCATCCACTAGATTAAGGTGCCCAGGGCCCTATCCAACCTCTAAGGATGAGGTACCCACAGTTTCTCTGGTCTTCAATACTGTACGTGTATAAAATATCTTAATATCTAATCTAAATCTCCCCTCTTGTAGTTCTAAACCCCTTTGTCCTATCACTATGAGACTGTGGAAAAAGTCTTCCTCCCTGTTTATAAGTTGGAGGTCTCCCTGAAGCCTTGCCTTCTCCAGGCTGAACAAGACAAGCTCCCTCAGCATGTCTTTGTTGGAGAGGTGCGTCAGCCTTCTTACCATCCTTGTGACCTCTGAACTCACCCCAACAGCACCACATCTTTCTTGTGCGGAGGCCCCAGGCTTGGGCATAGTATTCCAAGTGAGGCTTCATGAAGGGCATAGAAGAGGGGGACAATCACCTTCCTTGCCCTGCTGGCCACTCCTCTTTTGATGCAGCCCAGGCAAAAAAGCTGTATGAAACTCTGCTGTTTTAAACACTAAGACTGCAGAAACAATCTTTTTGCTTTCCAACAGGGACTCATTCTTAGGTCAAGTAATTGAGAATTTCAGTAATCCCTCATATTACTTCACCTGTACTTTAGCTTAGAATAGAATAATTCCTCTGCTGAGATCTGTGAATTATTCATTAATATTAGCTACTGCACTTTAAGATTTATCCAGAGGTAATGCAGAGAATCAGTGTATTCTGCTCGCTTATGTCAGCATATGTCAGTCATGACCAAAGGAAAGCTAAGGGGGCTTGTGGAGATCAGCACTGCCTCCATTCTGCTCCAAGGGACAGCAGAGCATGCAGGCAGAGCATTCTTACTCCTGGGTGCATGATGCTGTAGGCAATGTGTCAACACAGAAACCTCAAAAAGATGAGCTGGATCATCTGCAGGAAGTGTAAGGATTGCTGTAACAGAAAAACAAGCAGCACAATGTAGTAAATCAGCAAAAAATTTCTTAGCCACTTCTGAGTCCTTAACCAGAACAAGTAGTTACACAGCTACCCTTATCAGTCTTTTAAAAAATGAAGCTATACACAGCCTAATTATATTCTGTCCATAGAATGTATAAAAGCAATACTGCCTTTCCAATGCTCTTTCTGAGTCTCAGTCTCTCCTTACAAATGAGAAGCAAAACTTCATCATGTCTGTTTTATGACAGATATGGTGACAAAAGAAGAAGTGACTTTGAATATGGAAACAAATATAAAAGACCTGTTCTTTTCAAACTAATATTAATGAATCTTATTTTCCTGACATACTTCAGACCACTGTTATACCTTGAGAATGTTCTTACCTTTCTAACCTGGTTGAAATCAGTGACTACATAATTCCCTACTTACTGTTTTTTCAGAAACGGTATAGGCAAAAATTGTGCAGCCATCTGTTCTAAGACACAGGATAGAAGAATGCTTCATAAATACAGTATCAGTTTTAAGTAATTCAGTCTCTGCCAAGAAAGGTGAATTAGTAGAGCAATATTTACACAGAATTTTATTTGTCCTCTTCGCATCTATTTGACAGCAACACCCTGAGAATGATCTTATGTCCTTTTGCAGTCACTCAGTGTTGTCAGATGTACTGCTTCTCATTATCACCACCTCCTCTCAGTACCTGAGCTGTAGATTACTGGAGATATGCATTAGTACATCAGTCAGTAACAGTCAGATGAAAAGGAAGGTACACATACTAAAAAAATCAAAGTATTTCATCATGTGATTATTTTCTATTGTGAATGAGGATTTGACAGAGCTGAGGTATGCCAGAAGACTTTGGATGTTTGTTCTTGATCCACTCTTTCTGAACTTTTACTTACTCTTCCAAATACCGCAGTACCACTCTGTAGCAATTCAGAAATGGAGCGTAGGATTGGTGTGCATCTTGTGAAAACCCCAGATCTAAGAATGGCTTAACTTATGGGGATACATCTGTATATATATATGTGTGTGTGTGTACATATACATATATAAATATACACACATATGTATATATATATATATATATATGCAGAAGCTCCAAGTGTCATCCTGACAGGTAAGGCTGTGCTGATGGCAGCTTCTCTAAGTAACGAAGTGAACCTAGATAGCCCCATCTTGTTGCCAGCCTATTATACTTTTTAAGACTATTTATTTGTTAAGCCTATTATTTAAGACCATCTCCAGATGATGTGAGTTGAAAAAAAAAAATCAGTTGGAAAATAAAATAATGGTGGTTATACTGACTTCTGGGAGCAAGACAGTTTGTTGCTGTGAAGCAAAAATGGTAGAGTATGTTTAAAAAATAAATCAATACGCGGAAACCTGTTGATATTTAGGCTTCTTACAAGGTAAGTCTGTGTTGAAACTCACACATTTGTCACTGAAAAACTGTCTTGAGACTGATTTGGTTCATTAAACAAAGCAAGATCATCATATATAACTCTTTGGTCAGAATACTTATTTTAACCCATACTTCTTCAAAAATTGCTTTAACATTCCTTGCCTCTAAGTACTCAATCTTCAGGTGTGGTGATCTGGACCCTTCTAGAAATGCTGTTCCCACTGCAGTATACAAATGAGCACTAAGCTAAATCTTCAAGACCTGACACTTATCTCATTCTGTGTGGTTGCAAAAATATCCCACTCTGAATACATAGCAATACACCAATTAAGGTGACTTTTATAGAAAATTGTAGAAAAATGTATAAATAATATATTTAATTCTCCTTGTCCCTGCCTTAACTTTTAAAACTGATGCAGCCTGCTCACTTCTCTTCCCAAGGCAGTTTAAAAACCTCTGCTGTATCTTTTATCTTTCCAGCCTTACATCCACCAACTACTGTTTTCTTCCTGCCTCGCCACTTGTGGTGGCATCTGAAAAGCAGAGGTTTATCAGCTCCTAAAACCTCTCTAATGAGGGATCTGTAAGGCTTGTGATGAAGAACAGCAGCTTGACATCCACTCTCATTACTCTGGCATGTAAATACACTAGGGGTGGTTGAGGAAACAGGGAGCTTGCCACAACCAACCTTCCTGTAGTGCTAGCTGGATACACAAGTGCACTGATGCATGCAGAAGTAGCTGTGAGGGAAGGGTACATTTTAGGTACAGTCAGTTAAACTCCTCAGAAACTAATCAACCAAAAGCGTTAGGAAATGTGGCAGGAGAGTACCTATTATGGCTTCTTTCTGTACAAGTGAGCTTAGTTGGCAAGGCTTGCTAAAGTTCTACACATGTGAGATGCAAAATATTAGAATGGGAAGCCCACATGATGTGTGAGTGCACTTAGCCTATGACCACCTAAAAAATGAAAATGCAGATTTAGAGTATTTGACAACTCAAAATTAACTTGAGAGTACATTATAAGACTGCCAAATGTTACACATGTGGCATATTTCCAGAGATTTAGCTAGATCTGGCTGCAATTAGAAGCTGTCAGGTCTTTGCTTTCCCTTTCCTCCACCCCTTCACCAGGGACAGAGATCTTAGTTCTGAACAGCAGCACAGTGTCCTACATTTGGCTGTTCATGTTTCTTAATAGATACAGAATTTAGGCTCAGCATTCATCAGTCTACTGTTTGCCTGTAGGATCCTGCCTTACTGATAACAGAACTCCATGGCAGTGTCCTATTTGTGCCAGGATGTACAGGTGTGCATGGGTGCCAGCTTGTCTCAGACCTGGGCTAATTTTCTCTGTACTGGCTCACATGGAGCACAGAAGGGTTTCAGAAGTTAGTAAGTCCAGAGGAAATAGGCAGGCACAAGGAATTAAGTTGTAAATGTAGCACTACTTGAATCATTCAGTTTCAGAACTCATTTATAACACTTATTTTCTTGTTCGGGAATTTGACAGAGTTGAATCAATGTGCAGTTCTGCTCCTATTAAGCAGTCATTCAGACTATGCACTTATTGCATGATGAAAGCACCAGTGTCACAAAGAGAACATGCAAAACAGAAAAGAAAGATTGCTCCTGAAAATATTTTTTTTCTCCAGATGAACTAATAAGACATTGATTTTTAAGACCTGTGCAATAAAACAAAATCATATTCACAACTCATGTTATGGTAGGAGCTTCTGATTTCTACTGCATTCTAGGCTGGTAACACGTTTCTACCCTATCAGGTTGATCTGCTAACCTTGAAAGAAATAACAAATGTATTTCTTCTCAAGTCTCATCTAAACTTTTAAAATATCTTACATTTAAGTGTATCATTCTGGGAAACCCCATGTTTATGATGAATAAGAGAAGTCACATAATTAACTGCTATAATTAACTGCTATAAGGAATAAAATGATTTATCCATTAGCTGATGACACCGCAAGTGCTGTGTTCAGTTTTGGGCCCCTCACTACAAGAAGATCACTGAGGCTCTGGAGCATGTCCAGAGAAGGGCAGTGAAGCTGTGAAGAGTCTGGAGAACAAACCTTTTGGGAGCAGCTGAGGGAATTGGGATTGTGCAGTATGGAGAAGAGGAGGCTCAGGGGAGACCTTGCTGTACTCTACAAACACCTGAAAAGAGATTGTAGCGAGGTGGGGGTTGACCTCTTCTCCCAGATAGCAGTGAAGGAATGAGAGGGAATGACCTCAAGTTGTTCCAGGGAAGGTTCAGTTTGGATATTATGAAAAATTTCTTCTCAGAAAAGAGTGGTGAGGTATTGGAATGGACTAGCCAGGGAGGTGGTAGAGTCACCATCCCTGGAGGAATTTAAGAATCGTGTGGAAATGGCACTAAGGGACATAGTGATGGGCACGGTGGAGATGGGTTGATGGTTGGGACTAGATGGTCTCCATGGTCTTTTCCAACCCTAATGATTCTCGTGATTCTACAATTTTTCTTGTTTTCTTTGCAATAAGATCATGGTTTACACATGCTTGTTTTTGGGTGGTGGTGTCACTCATGTGCTTTCCACTTGCTTATTTTTGTCCCATGGTGTCAGTGTAAATGCTCATGAAGCCACACAGTGAAATACTCAACAGAATATACCTAGGTACCCAGATTAAAGTTATCCCCACACTGTAGTTCCAGCACTGTGTCAGCTGGAGGGGGGCACTCCTCCAGCACCAAGGGAAACATACATATGGTCCCTCCTCTCCCTCTCTGTCACTGAGGACAGTGCAAAGTACTGCATGAGCACAAGGCAAGCTTTGCTCCTGCAAAAGGCATGGGACAACGCAAGAGTCAGTGGGGCTTTTCTGAATGAAAGCCCTGCTCAGAAAGGAATGGCTGTGCTGCTTCAGATTTCCATCAGACTCTCCTCACCTGTTACATTCTGCGTATTTCCCATTGCAGTGACTTCAAGCTCTTCAAGCCTGAAGCCTTCTGCAGGAGGGTTTTTTAGAGCAGAATTTCAACAAAGAGCCCTATACCCAGAACAAAATTATTTCCCATATGCTAACTGTTATGTATGGCATTTGTTCATGTCAGCTACAATTTTCATGCATTTGCAGGAATAATATAGTAAGCATAATGTAAACATGCATCATTCTTTTGGCTTGGTGTTCATTCATGACTGCTCTTATTGCAGTTGTAGGGCTGCAAAGTAGTGCCTGGTTTTCTCTTACTGACACCTCTATAGTAATTTCTTTAGGAAGTAAGCTCACCCTCCCTCATGGAAGGGCTTTTTAGAAGACAGCGGAACTCCTTCTGGTGCCAGCTACACAGCAGTGTACTGAAGTACATGCTCTCTTTATTTATTTATTTTAAAGACTGAAGTATTTCTATGTAACAACTTGTCAGCTATGAGTCCTTTTCAAACAGAGCTCCTAAATAATGTACACAATATTGTTTTACTAATAGTCCCCAATTAATAGGCACTATTAAAAATATAAACAGCAGGAATGGAAAAATAATTAAAAGAACGGCTTTTGGCTTCTTTCATTCAGGCAAAATAAATGGGTCTATATTACTGCTGTTATTACAGATTACAAGACATTAAAGCAGATTAAAACAACATATGTTTTTGATACTAAACTTTGACTTGAGATGTGCGTGGATGCAGACTCACAGTGGTAGAAATGTATAGCTGTCACAGCAGAAAGATGGCAGCTCATTCAGCAGTCCTGCATCCTATAACTAGGAGACGCGGTGCCCAGAGGACTGCACTGACAACAATCGAAGCTGTGGAAGAGGTGAAACTTCAGCTGTAAAGACCAGAGCAGTCATTCCATTCCTCCAAATTCTTTGGATCCTTCCAAGCCATCTATTTAAATAACCTGTTTCCTCAGAGCAGGAATAAAACAGCGCCAAGCCTCTTGAGGAGCGTTTATTTGCTCGGCTATGTATATCTGCAGGCTACCAGGGTACCTGAATGCTCCATTCAATCTGTACCTGTTCCTGAGTTACAAAGCCAGTTACACACAAGCTTGCACTGCCTCAGCATGTTGATCATGTCAGTGTAGCCTGGAAATAGGCTATTAAGCACACTGCTGTCTTTCACAAGAACTTCTATGTCTGTGGAATATAGTAACGGAGGAAGGAAATAAAACATGCCCACAGGGTGTCACCTCCAACGGCAGCAACATGAGTGGGAAGTGTCTAAGAGGTATCCCAAGCACTGCCAAGCCAACCTCAGACATGATTTGGTAACCACATGGAATTCAAGGAATTTGTCTCAAAGAATGAGCTTCAAAGGAGTGAGCTGGAAGCTTTACTCTGTGTCTTAAAACAGTGGTAGAACTAGTACAGCTAGTGCACTGCTAGCAATACAAATAATGCACAACCACCTCCCTCAGCAAGATGTCATGCCTTAAAAAAA
>NW_024096091.1:10000-15631 GCF_016699485.2 Gallus gallus
TTTTTTTTTTTTTTTTTTTTTTTTTTTTTTTTTTTTTTTTTTTTTTTTTTTTTTTTTTTTTTTTTTTTTTTTTTTTTTTTTTTTTTTTTTTTTTTTTTTTTTTTTTTTTTTTTTTTTGTTTTTTTTTTTTTTTTTTTTTTTTTTTTTTTTTTTTTTTTTTTTTTTTTTTTTTTTTTTTTTTTTTTTGTTTTTTTTTTTTTTTTTTTTTTTTTTTTTTTTTTTTTTTTTTTTTTTGTTTTTTTTTTTTTTTTTTTTTTTTTTTTTTTTTTTTTTTTTTTTTTTTTTTTTTTTTTTTTTTTTTTTTTTTTTTTTTTTTTTTTTTTTTGTTTTTTTTTTTTTTTTTTTTTTTTTTTTTTTTTTTTTTTTTTTTTTTTTTTTTTTTTTTTTTTTTTTTTTTTTTTTTTTTTTTTTTTTTTTTTTTTTTTTTTTTTTTTTTTTTTTTTGTTTTTTTTTTTTTTTTTTTTTTTTTTTTTTTTTTTTTTTTTTTTTTTTTTTTTTTTTTTTTTTTTTTTTTTTTTTTTTTTTTTTTTTTTTTTTTTTTTTTTTTTTTTTTTTTTTTTTTTTTTTTTTTTTTTTTTTTTTTTTTTTTTTTTTTTTTTTTTTTTTTTTTTTTTTTTTTTTTTTTTTTTTTTTTTTTTTTTTTTTTTTTTTTTTTTTTTTTTTTTTTTTTTTTTTTTTTTTTTTTTTTTTTTTTTTTTTTTTTTTTTTTTTTTTTTTTTTTTTTTTTTTTTTTTTTTTTTTTTTTTTTTTTTTTTTTTTTTTTTTTTTTTTTTTTTTTTTTTTTTTTTTTTTTGTTTTTTTTTTTTTTTTTTTTTTTTTTTTTTTTTTTTTTTTTTTTTTTTTTTTTTTTTTTTTTTTTTTTTTTTTTTTTTTTTTTTTTTTTTTTTTTTTTTTTTTTTTTTTTTTTTTTTTTTTTTGTTTTTTTTTTTTTTTTTTTTTTTTTTTTTTTTTTTTTTTTTTTTTTTTTTTTTTTTTTTTTTTTTTTTTTTTTTTTTTTTTTTTTTTTTTTTTTTTTTTTTTTTTTTTTTTTTTTTTTTTTTTTTTTTTTTTTCTTTTTTTTTTTTTTTTTTTTTTTTTTTTTTTTTTTTTTTTTTTTTTTTTTTTTTTTTTTTTTTTTTTTTTTTTGTTTTTTTTTTTTTTTTTTTTTTTTTTTTTTTTTTTTTTTTTTTTTTTTTTTTTTTTTTTTTTTTTTTTTTTTTTTTTTTTTTTTTTTTTTTTTTTTTTTTTTTTTTTTTTTGTTTTTTTTTTTTTTTTTTTTTTTTTTTTTTTTTTTTTTTTTTTTTTTTTTTTTTTTTTTTTTTTTTTTTTTTTTTTTTTTTTTTTTTTTTTTTTTTTTTTTTTTTTTTTTTTTTTTTTTTTTTTTTTTTTTTTTTTTTTTTTTTTTTTTTTTTTTTTTTTTTTTTTTTTTTTTTTTTTTTTTTTTTTTTTTTTTTTTTTTTTTTTTTTTTTTTTTTTTTTTTTTTTTTTTTTTTTTTTTTTTTTTTTTTTTTTTTTTTTTTTTTTTTTTTTTTTTTTTTTTTTTTTTTTTTTTTTTTTTTTTTTTTTTTTTTTTTTTTTTTTTTTTTTTTTTTTTTTTTTTTTTTTTTTTTTTTTTTTTTTTTTTTTTTTTTTTTTTTTTTTTTTTTTTTTTTTTTTTTTTTTTTTTTTTTTTTTTTTTTTTTTTTTTTTTTTTTTTTTTTTTTTTTTTTTTTTTTTTTTTTTTTGTTTTTTTTTTTTTTTTTTTTTTTTTTTTTTTTTTTTTTTTTTTTTTTTTTTTTTTTTTTTTTTTTTTTTTTTTTTTTTTTTTTTTTTTTTTTTTTTTTTTTTTTTTTTTTTTTTTTTTTTTTTTTTTTTTTTTTTTTTTTTTTTTTTTTTTTTTTTTTTTTTTTTTTTTTTTTTTTTTTTTTTTTTTTTTTTTTTTTTTTTTTTTTTTTTTTTTTTTTTTTTTTTTTTTTTTTTTTTTTTTTTTTTTTTTTTTTTTTTTTTTTTTTTTTTTTTTTTTTTTTTTTTTTTTTTTTTTTTTTTTTTTTTTTTTTTTTTTTTTTTTTTTTTTTTTTTTTTTTTTTTTTTTTTTTTTTTTTTTTTTTTTTTTTTTTTTTTTTTTTTTTTTTTTTTTTTTTTTTTTTTTTTTTTTTTTTTTTTGTTTTTTTTTTTTTTTTTTTTTTTTTTTTTTTTTTTTTTTTTTTTTTTTTTTTTTTTTTTTTTTTTTTTTTTTTTTTTTTTTTTTTTTTTTTTTTTTTTTTTTTTTTTTTTTTTTTTTTTTTTTTTTTTTTTGTTTTTTTTTTTTTTTTTTTTTTTTTTTTTTTTTTTTTTTTTTTTTTTTTTTTTTTTTTTTTTTTTTTTTTTTTTTTTTTTTTTTTTTTTTTTTTTTTTTTTTTTTTTTTTTTTTTTTTTTTTTTTTTTTTTTTTTTTTTTTTTTTTTTGTTTTTTTTTTTTTTTTTTTTTTTTTTTTTTTTTTTTTTTTTTTTTTTTTTTTTTTTTTTTTTTTTTTTTTTTTTTTTTTTTTTTTTTTTTTTTTTTTTTTTTTTTGTTTTTTTTTTTTTTTTTTTTTTTTTTTTTTTTTTTTTTTTTTTTTTTTTTTTTTTTTTTTTTTTTTTTTTTTTTTTTTTTTTTTTTTTTTTTTTTTTTTTTTTTTTTTTTTTTTTTTTGTTTTTTTTTTTTTTTTTTTTTTTTTTTTTTTTTTTTTTTTTTTTTTTTTTTTTTTTTTTTTTGTTTTTTTTTTTTTTTTTTTTTTTTTTTTTTTTTTTTTTTTTTTTTTTTTTTTTTTTTTTTTTTTTTTTTTTTTTTTTTTTTTTTTGTTTTTTTTTTTTTTTTTTTTTTTTTTTTTTTTTTTTTTTTTTTGTTTTTTTTTTTTTTTTTTTTTTTTTTTTTTTTTTTTTTTTTTTTTTTTTTTTTTTTTTTTTTTTTTTTTTTTTTTTTTTTTTTTTTTTTTTTTTTTTTTTTTTTTTTTTTTTTTTTTTTTTTTTTTTTTTTTTTTTTTTTTTTTTTTTTTTTTTTTTTTTTTTTTTTTTTTTTTTTTTTTTTTTTTTTTTTTTTTTTTTTTTTTTTTTTTTTTTTTTTTTTTTTTTTTTTTTTTTTTTTTTTTTTTTTTTTTTTTTTTTTTTTTTTTTTTTTTTTTTTTTTTTTTTTTTTTTTTTTTTTTTTTTTTTTTTTTTTTTTTTTTTTTTTTTTTTTTTTTTTTTTTTTTTTTTTTTTTTTTTTTTTTTTTTTTTTTTTTTTTTTTTTTTTTTTTTTTTTTTTTTTTTTTTTTTTTTTTTTTTTTTTTTTTTTTTTTTTTTTTTTTTTTTTTTTTTTTTTTTTTTTTTTTTTTTTTTTTTTTTTTTTTTTTTTTTTTTTTTTTTTTTTTTTTTTTTTTTTTTTTTTTTTTTTTTTTTTTTTTTTTTTTTTTTTTTTTTTTTTTTTTTTTTTTTTTTTTTTTTTTTTTTTTTTTTTTTTTTTTTTTTTTTTTTTTTTTTTTTTTTTTTTTTTTTTTTTTGTTTTTTTTTTTTTTTTTTTTTTTTTTTTTTTTTTTTTTTTTTTTTTTTTTTTTTTTTTTTTTTTTTTTTTTTTGTTTTTTTTTTTTTTTTTTTTTTTTTTTTTTTTTTTTTTTTTTTTTTTTTTTTTTTTTTTTTTTTTTTTTTTTTTTTTTTTTTTTTTTTTTTTTTTTTTTTGTTTTTGTTTTTTTTTTTTTTTTTTTTTTTTTTTTTTTTTTTTTTTTTTTTTTTTTTTTTTTTTTTTTTTTTTTTTTTTTTTTTTTTTTTTTTTTTTTTTTTTTTTTTTTTTTTTTTTTTTTTTTTTTTTTTTTTTTTTTTTTTTTTTTTTTTTTTTTTTTTTTTTTTTTTTTTTTTTTTTTTTTTTTTTTTTTTTTTTTTTTTTTTTTTGTTTTTTTTTTTTTTTTTTTTTTTTTTTTTTTTTTTTTTTTTTTTTTTTTTTTTTTTTTTTTTTTTTTTTTTTTTTTTTTTTTTTTTTTTTTTTTTTTTTTTTTTTTTTTTTTGTTTTTTTTTTTTTTTTTTTTTTTTTTTTTTTTTTTTTTTTTTTTTTTTTTTTTTTTTTTTTTTTTTTTTTTTTTTTTTTTTTTTTTTTTTTTTTTTTTTTTTTTTTTTTTTTTTTTTTTTTTTTTTTTTTTTTTTTTTTTTTTTTTTTTTTTTTTTTTTTTTTTTTTTTTTTTTTTTTTTTTTTTTTTTTTTTTTTTTTTTTTTTTTTTTTTTTGTTTTTTTTTTTTTTTTTTTTTTTTTTTTTTTTTTTTTTTTTTTTTTTTTTTTTTTTTTTTTTTTTTTTTTTTTTTTTTTTTTTTTTTTTTTTTTTTTTTTTTTTTTTTTTTTTTTTTTTTTTTTTTTTTTTTTTTTTTTTTTTTTTTTTTTTTTTTTTTTTTTTTTTTTTTTTTTTTTTTTTTTTTTTTTTTTTTTTTTTTTTTTTTTTTTTTTTTTTTTTTTTTTTTTTTTTTTTTTTTTTTGTTTTTTTTTTTGTTTTTTTTTTTTTTTTTTTTTTTTTTTTTTTTTTTTTTTTTTTTTTTTGTTTTTTTTTTTTTTTTTTTTTTTTTTTTTTTTTTTTTTTTTTTTTTTTTTTTTTTTTTTTTTTTTTTTTTTTTTTTTTTTTTTTTTTTTTTTTTTTTTTTTTTTTTTTTTTTTTTTTTTTTTTTTTTTTTTTTTTTTTTTTTTTTTTTTTTTTTTTTTTTTTTTTTTTTTTTTTTTTTTTTTTTTTTTTTTTTTTTTTTTTTTTTTTTTTTTTTTTTTTTTTTTTTGTTTTTTTTTTTTTTTTTTTTTTTTTTTTTTTTTTTTTTTTTTTTTTTTTTTTTTTTTTTTTTTTTTTTTTTTTTTTTTTTTTTTGTTTTTTTTTTTTTTTTTTTTTTTTTTTTTTTTTTTTTTTTTTTTTTTTTTTTTTTTTTTTTTTTTTTTTTTTTTTTTTTTTTTTTTTTTTTTTTTTTTTTTTTTTTTTTTTTTTTTTTTTTTTTTTTTTTTTTTTTTTTTTTTTTTTTTTTTTTTTTTTTTTTTTTTTTTTTTTTTTTTTTTTTTTTTTTTTTTTTTTTTTTTTTTTTTTTTTTTTTTTTTTTTTTTTTTTTTTTTTTTTTTTTTTTTTTTTTTTTTTTTTTTTTTTTTTTTTTTTTTTTTTTTTTTTTTTTTTTTTTTTTTTTTTTTTTTTTTTTTTTTTTTTTTTTTTTTTTTTTTTTTTTTTTTTTTTTTTTTTTTTTTTTTTTTTTTTTTTTTTTTTTTTTTTTTTTTTTTTTTTTTTTTTTTTTTTTTTTTTTTTTTTTTTTTTTTTTTTTTTTTTTTTTTTTTTTTTTTTTTTTTTTTTTTTTTTTTTTTTTTTTTTTTTTTTTTTTTTTTTTTTTTTTTTTTTTTTTTTTTTTTTTTTTTTTTTTTTTTTTTTTTTTTTTTTTTTTTTTTTTTTTTTTTTTTTTTTTTTTTTTTTTTTTTTTTTTTTTTTTTTTTTTTTTTTTTTTTTTTTTTTTTTTTTTTTTTTTTTTTTTTTTTTTTTTTTTTTTTTTTTTTGTTTTTTTTTTTTTTTTTTTTTTTTTTTTTTTTTTTTTTTTTTTTTTTTTTTTTTTTTTTTTTTTTTTTTTTTTTTTTTTTTTTTTTTTTTTTTTTTTTTTTTTTTTTTTTTTTTTTTTTTTTTTTTTTTTTTTTTTTTTTTTTTTTTTTTTTTTTTTTTTTTTTTTTTTTTTTTTTTTTTTTT
>NW_024096092.1:0-13796 GCF_016699485.2 Gallus gallus
CCAAACCCCCCCCCGACCCCCAGCCCCGCTCACTCTCGTGCAGCTGCTGGGAGAGGCTGTGCAGGGAGGACAGCAGCACTTTGCAGGGCCGGCGGGGCAGCGCCCGCGGGGACAGCAGTTTGCGCTCCTCGCTCCTGGGGGGGGACGGTGTGGGGGCTGCAGGGCCGCACCCCCCCGGGTGGGACCCCCCCCAACACCCAGCGCCCCAACCTCAATGCCGACCTCATCTCATCTGCTCGGCAAACCCCCCCCCCCCCCCCCCCCCAGCGCCCCACACCTGGAGCTCCGCAGCACCCCAATGCCTCCATCCGCACCCGGCACCCCAAACCTGGCAGCACAGCACCCCAAAAGCCACGGCACCCAGCAAACCCAGAACCCCCCACACTGAGGGTCCCAGCCCCCTCCAGCACCCCAAACCTGGCACCCAGCAAACCCAGCACCCCCACACCCCACACTGAGGGTCCCAGCCCCCCCCAGCACCCCCAAAGCCTCCGTCAGCACCCAGCACCCCAACACGAGCATCTCAGCCCCCCCAACACCCCCAAACCTGGCAGCCCAGCACCCCACCCCAAGCATCCCACCCCCCATTCCCCCCAGGGTCCCCAAAACCTGGAATCTCAGCACCCCAAAAACCCAGCATCCCACCCCGAGCATCCCAGCACCCCAAACCTGGCTCCCCAGCACCCCAAAAGCCCTGGCACCCAGCAAACCCAGCACCCCCAAACGAGGCACCCCCAACACCCCCAACCACCTTCCCTGCACCCCAAACCTTCCCCCACACCAACCCACAGCCCCCAACAGGCACCCCCTCACCGCTGCCACGTCCCCATAACCACGTCCATCCCCACTGCCACGTCCCCATAACCACATCCATCCCCATAACCACGGCCCCGTTGCCATGCCCCCATTGCCATGACCCCATAACCACATCCACCCCCATTGCCATGACCCCATAACCACATCCACCCCCATTGCCATGTCCCCATAACCACGTCCATCCCCATTGCCATGTCCCCATAACCACACCCGTCCCTACTGCTATGTCCCCATAACCACGTCCCCATAACCACGTCCATCCCTGTAACCACGTCCCTACAACCATGTCTCCATAACCACGTCCACCCCCATAACCACGTCCCCATTTCCATGTCCCCATTGCCATGTCCCCATAACCACATCCACTCCCACTGCTATGTCCCCAACCCCACATCCCCATGACCACATCCACCCCCATAACCACGTCCATCCCCACTGCCACGTCCATCCCCATTGCCATGTCCCCATAACCATGTCCATCCCCATAACCACGTCCATCCCCATTGCCATGTCCCCATAACCACTTCCACCCCCATAACCACGTCCATCCCCATTGCCACATCCATCCCCGTAACCGCGTCCCCATAACCACATCCACCTCCATAACCACGTCCATCCCCACTGCCATGTTCCCACTGCCACGTCCCCATAACCACGTCCACCCCCATAACCACGTCCACCCCCATAACCACATCCACCCCCATAACCATGTCCCCATAATCACACCCACCCCCATAACCTCGTCCCCATAACCATGTCCACCCCCATAACCACATCCACCCCCATAACCACGTCCACCCCCATAACCACGTCCACCCCCATAACCACGTCCACCCCCATAACCATGTCCCCATAATCACACCCACCCCCATAACCTCGTCCCCATAACCATGTCCACCCCCATAACCACATCCACCCCCATAACCACATCCATCCCCATAACCGTGCCCCCACAACCACGTCCACCCCCGTACCCTTGCCCCCTCCCCTCCGCCCCGCTCCCACCACCACTCCGCCCGCCCCACACCCCCGCTGCCCCCCGGCCCCACGCGGAGCGGCGCGGCGGCCGCTCACTGGAAGATGCTGTTGGTGTCGAGGTCCACGAAGATGACGTCGCGGGGCGGCTCGTGGAGGTCGAAGTAGCTGGAATGGAGGCCTACAACGAAGGGCACGGGGGCACTCAGCACGTCGCACAGCGCCAGCGGGCACAGCGGGATGTACGGGCACTGCCAGCGCAGGGGGAAGATCATCTGGGGACAGCACAGCGGTCAGCGCGGCGCCCCCAGCGCCCCAAAACCCCACTAAAACCCCAAAACACCAAACCCCCCCAACACCCCAAAACCCCAGAACACCAACCCCCCCAACGCCCCAAAACCCCACCAAAAACCCCCCAAAACACCAACCCCCCCCAACGCCCCAAAACCCCAAAACACCAACCCCCCAACGCCCCAAAACCCCACTAAAACCCCAAAACACCAACCCCCCCCAACGCCCCAAAACCCCACCAAAAACCCCCCAAAACACCAACCCCCCCCAACGCCCCAAAACCCCAAAACACCAACCCCCCAACGCCCCAAAACCCCACTAAAACCCCAAAACACCAACCCCCCCAACGCCCCAAAACCCCACTAAAACCCCCCAAAACACCAACCCCCACCCAACGCCCCAAAACCCCACCAAAAACCCCAAAACACCAAACCCCCCCAACGCCCCAAAACCCCAAAACCACCAACCCCCACCCAACGCCCCAAAACCCCACCAAAAACCCCAAAACACCAACCCCCCCCCCAACGCCCCAAAACCCCACCAAAAACCCCAAAACACCAACCCCTCCCAACGCCCCAAAACCCCACTAAAACCCCCCAAAACACCAACGCCCCAATCCCCCAAAACCCCACCAAAAACCCCAAAACACCAAACCCCCCCAACGCCCCAAAACCCCACCAAAACCCCCCAAAACACCAAACCCCCCCAACGCCCCAAAACCCCAAAACCACCAACCCCCACCCAACGCCCCAAAACCCCACTAAAACCCCCAAAACCAACAACCCCCCAACGCCCCAAAACCCCACCAAAAACCCCCGAAAACACCAACCCCCCCACCCCAACCCCCCCCCCAAAACCACCAACCCCCCCAATCCCCCAAAAACCCCCCAAACCACCAACCGCCCCACCCCAAACCCCCAAAAACCCCAACCCCCCAAAAAACACCAAAACCCCCCCAAAAGCCCCCCCAAAACCACCAACCCCCCCAATCCCCCAAAACCCCACTAAAAACCCCCAAAACCACCAACCCCCCAAACACCCCAAAACCCCCCCAAAAACCACCAACCGCCCCACCCCAAACCCCCCCAGAAGCCCCCCAAACGACCAACCCCCCCCACCCCAAACCCCCTCCAAAAAACCCCCGAAAACCACCAACCCCCCCCGCCCCAAACCCCCAAAAAACCCCCAAACCCCCAACCCCCCCATCCCCCCCCCAACCCCTCCCCCTGCCACACCCCCAACCCCCTCCATCCCAAACCCCCCCATCCCAAACCCACAGCCCCCCCAAACCACCCCCCAAATTCCCCCCATCCCAAACCCCCATCCCCCCCATCCCCAAACTGCCCCCCCAAACCCCCCCATCCCAAACCCCCATCCAGTCCCTATCCCCAAACCGCCCCCCCCAGCCCCCCCCATCCCTCCCCATCCCCCCAACCCCCCCCCACCCCAACCCCCCCCGCCCCCCCCGCCCCCCCCCCTCACCGACACGAGCGCCTCCCCCACGCTGGTGAGGACGTCGGGCCGCAGGGAGTGGATGAGCAGCTTCTGCTCGGTCAGCACGGCCAGCAGCAGCGTCAGCGCGTGCTCCGCGCCCACCGTCTGCAGCAGCGTCACGAAGCTCGCCCCGCTGCGGGGGGGCGTCAGCACCGGGACCCCACAGCGGCGCCCCGACGCGCCCCGATGCACCGCCACCCCGATGCACCCCGATGCACCACCCCAACCCAATGCACCACCACCCCAATGCGCCCCGATGCGCCCCGATGCGCCCCAATGCACCGCCACCCCGATGCACCACCACCCCAATGCACCCCAACGCACCGCCACCCCGATGCACCGCCACCCCGATGCACCCCAACGCACCGCCACCCCGATGCACCGCCACCCCAACACGCCCCAATGCACCGCCACCCCAATGCGCCCCCAATGCACCGCCACCCCGATGCACCCCAACACACCGCCACCCCAATGCACCACCACCCCGATGCACCCCAACGCACCACCACCCCAATGCACCGCCACCCCAATGCACCGCCACCCCAATGCGCCCCAATGCACCGCCCTGACCCAATGCACCGCCACCCCGATGCACCCCGAGGCACCCCGAGGCACCCCAATGCACCGCCACCCCAACACACCGCCACCCCGATGCACCGCCACCCCAACGCACCCCAATGCACCCCGATGCACCACCCCAACCCAATGCACCGCCACCCCAAAGCACTGCCACCCCAATGCACCCCGATGCACCACTCCGACCCAACGCACCGCCACCCCAATGCACCCCAATGCACCCCAATGCACTGCCACCCCAATGCACCGCCCCAACCCAATGCACCCCAATGCGCCCCAATGGGCCACCCCAACCCAATGCACCGCCACCCCAATGCACCCCAATGCACCCCGATGCATCGCCACCCCAATGCACCCCAATGCACCGCCACCCCAATGCACCCCAATGCACCCCGATGCATCGCCACCCCAATGCACCCCAAGGCACCCCGATGCACCGCCCCACCCCAAAGCACCGCCACCACAATGCACCGCCCCGACCCAACACACCGCCACCCCAATGCACCCCGATGCGCCCCAATGCACCGCCACCCCGATGCCCTCCAACGTCTCCCCATCAGTGTGACCCCACTGCTGTGACCCCACTGCTGTGACCCCACCCCTGTGACCCCATTGCTGCATCCCCATCCCTGTGACCCCATTGCTGTGCCCCCATCCCTTTAACCCCATCCCTATGACCCCATTGCTGTGTTCCCATCCCTGTATCCCCATCCCTGTGCCCCCATCCCTGTGACCCCATTGCTGTGACCCCACCGCTATGTCCCCACTGCTGTGTCCCCATGCCTGTGCCCCCATCCCTATGACCCCATTACTGTGCCCCCATCCCTGTAACCCCATTACTGTGCCCCCATCCCTTTAACCCCATCCCTATGCCCCCATTACTGTGTTCCCATCCCTGTGCCCCCATCCCTGTGCCCCCATTGCTGTGCCCCCATCCCTTTAACTCCATCCCTGTGCCCCCACCACTGTGCCCCCACCACTGTGCCCCCATTGCTGTCCCCCCACGGCTGTGCCCCCATTGCTGTGCCCCCATTGCTGTCCCCCCACGGCTGTGCCCCCATTGCTGTCCCCCCACTGCTGTGCCCCCATTGCTGTCCCCCCACGGCTGTGCCCCCACCTGAGCGGCAGCGGCGAGGAGACGGGCTGACACAGCAGCAGACTGTCGTAGGGGGACATCTGTGGGGCGACAGTGAGGGCGGCTGCGGGGACACACGGGGGGGAGGGGGGGTGGGACGGGGGGGGATATGGAGGTGATGGGGGGGGAGGTGATATGGGGATATGGGGTGGTGGGGGTGTGGGGGTTGGGGATATGGGGTGATGGGGATGTGGGGATATGGGGTGGTGGGGATATGGGGTGGTGGGGATATGGGGTGGTGGGGATGTGGGGGGATGGGGATGTGGGGGGATGGGGTGGTGGGGTTATGGGGTGGTGGGGATATGGGGTGGTGGGGTTATGGGGTGATGGGGATGAAGGCTGATGGGGATATGGGGTGGTGGGGATGTGGGGGATGGGGTGTGGGGGGATGGGGATATGGGGTGAGGGGGATGTGGGGTAATATGGGGACAGCGGGTGATGGGGATGTGGGGGATGGGGATATGGGGGCATGAGGATATGGGGCGATGGGGATATGGGGCGATGGGGATGTGGGGCGATGGGGATGTGGGGCGATGGGGATGAGGACTGATAGGTTATGGGGTGATGGGGATGTGGGGGGATGGGGTGATGAAGTTATGGGGTGGTAGGGATGTGGGGTGATACGGGGACAGGGAGTGATGGGGATATGGGGTGATGAAGTTATGGGGTGACAGAGAGATAACAGTGATGGGGTTGTGCTGTGATGGGGCGATGGTACTGATGGGGGTATGGGGTGATGGAACTGTGGGGTGATGGGGATGTGGGGTGATGGGGTTATAGCAGTGATGGGGTGATGGGGCTGAGGAGCGATGTGGTTATGGGGTGAGGGGGTTATGGGGTGATGGGGTGATGTGGCTGTGGGGTTATGGGGCTGTGGGCTGATGGGGTTGTGGTACCGATGGGGTGAGGGGGTGATGGGGTGATGGGGCTGTGGGGTGATGGGGTGATGGGGCTGTGCGGTTATGGGGTGATGAGGTGATGGGGTGATGGGGTTATGGGGTGATGGGGTTATGGGGTGATGGGGTGATGTGGCTGTGGGGTTATGGGGTGATGGAGTGATGGGGCTGTGGGGTTATGGGGTGATGGGGTGATGGGGTTATGGGGTGATGGAGTTATGGGGTGATGGGGTCGCACACACACCTGCACGAGGATCCGTGGGCGCTGCGGGGACGGGAAGGGGACGTTGTGCATGAAGTGGGCGATGTGCCTGAAGGGGGGGGGCACACGTGGGTGTGGGGCCACAGCAGCGCCCAAAGGCCGCCCCACAGCCGCCCCACAGCCCCACAGCCGCCCCACGGCTGCCCCACAGCCCCACGGCCCCACAGCCGCCCCACAGCCCCACGGCTGCCCCACAGCCCCACGGCCCCACAGCCACCCCACGGCCCCACCACCCCACAGCCGCCCCACGGCCCCACGGCCCCACAGCCGCCCCATGGCCCCACGGCTGCCCCACAGCCCCACGGACCCACAGCCACCCCACGGCCCCACCGCCCCACGGGTCATAGCGTGACCCATGGCTGCCCCATAGCTGCCCCACTGCCTGCCCTACGGCCTGCCTCATAGTGTCACCCACAGCGTGACCCACTGCCTGCCCTATGGCCTACCCCACAGCCACCCCACAGTCCCACGGCCACCCCACAGCCCCACGGCCCCACAGCCACTCCACAGCCCCACAGCCGCCCCACAGCCCCACAGCCCCACGGCCCCATGGGTCATAGCGTGACCCACGGCTGCCCCATAGCTGCCCCATAGCGTGACCCATAGAATTACCCATCGCGTGACCCACAGCCTGCCCCATAGCCAACTCCATTGCCTGCCCCATAGCATGACCCACTGCCTGCCCTACGGCCTGCCCCACAGCCCCACGGCCACCCCACAGCCCCATGGTCCCACGGGTCATGGCATGACCCATGGCTGCCCCATAGCTGCCCCATAGCGTGACCCACTTCCTGCCCTACGGCCTGCCCCACAGCCACCCCACAGCCCCATAGCCCCACAGCCCCACAGGTCATAGCATGACCCACGGCTGCCCCATAGCGTGACCCACTGCCTGCCCCACAGCTGCCCCACAGCCACCCCACAGCCCCACAGTCCCACAGGTCATGACATGACCCATGGCTGCCCCATAGCTGCCCCATAGCATGACCCACTTCCTGCCCTGTGGCCTGCCCCCACCGCCGCCCCACAGTCCCACGGCCCCACAGCCCCACAGGTCATAGCATGACCCACAGCTGCCCCATAGCGTGACCCACTTCCTGCCCTATGTCCTGCCCCACCGCCGCCCCACGGCCGCCCCACAGCCCCACGGCCGCCCCACGGCTCTCACGCCTCCAAGGGCAGCACGTGGGGCCCCGACACGGAGTAGCGGTAGATGAACATAAGGAATTTGCGGAACACGTCGAAGAACGGCCAATGGGACAACACGCAGATACTCTTCCGGCTGTGCACGGAGCGCCCCCCCACGGGCCGGCGGTCCACCACGCTGAGCAGCCCGAGGCGCAGCCGCTGCTTCTCCGACAGCCGCTCGGGGGGGAACGGCTCATGGAACTGAATGGCGGCCCCATAGACCTGGGGGGGAGGGGGAGCGGAGAGCGCCCGCAGCTGCCCCACGGCTGCCCCATAGCGTCACCCAGAGCTGCCCCATAGCGTGACCCACAGCGTGACCCGCGGCCTGCCCCATAGCGTAACCCATAGCGTGACTCATGGCTGCCCCATAGCGTGACCCACGGCTGCCCCACAGCGTCACCCAGAGCTGCCCCATAGCGTGACCCATAGCGTGACCCATGGCCTGCCCCACAGCGTGACCCACAGCATGACCCACAGCGTGACCCAGAGCTGCCCCATAGCGTGACCCGCGGCTGCCCCATAGCGTGACCCACAGCTGCCCCATAGCGTGACCCACAGAGTGACCCATGGATACCCCACAGCGTGACCCAGAGCTGCCCCATAGCGTGACCCATAGCGTGACCCATGGCCTGCCCCACAGCGTGACCCACAGCGTGACCCAGAGCTGCCCCATAGCGTGACACACGGCTGCCCCATAGCGTGACCCATCGCTGCCCCATAGCGTGACCCACGGCCTGCCCCACAGCGTGACCCAGAGCTGCCCCATAGCGTGACCCATGGCCTGCCCCATAGCGCGACCCAGAGCTGCCCCATAGCATGACCCAGAGCTGCCCCACGGCTGCCCCATAGCGTGACCCACAGCCTGCCCCACAGCGTGACCCAGAGCTGCCCCATAGCGTGCCCCATAGCATGACCCATGGATGCCCCACAGTGTGACCCAGAGCTGCCCCATAGCATGACCCACAGCATGACCCAGAGCTGCCCCATAGCGTGACCCAGAGCTGCCCTGTGGCTGCCCCATAGCGTGACCCATAGCATCACCCAGAGCTGCCCCATAGCATGACCCACAGCCGCTCCCCAGCCACCCCATAGCGTGACCCACAGTCTGCCCCATAGCATGACCCACAGCCGCTCCCCAGCCACCCCATAGCGTGACCCACAGCCTGCCCCATAGCATGACCCACAGCCGCCCCCCAGCCGCCCCATAGCGTGACCCATTGTCTGCCCCATAGCATGACCCACAGCCTGCCCCATAGTGTGACCCACAGAGTTACCCACAGCCCGCCCCCCAGCCGCCCCACAACCCGCTGCCCCACAGCCGCCCCCACAGTGTGACCCATTGTCTGCCCCATAGCGTGACCCCCAGCTGCCCCCCAGCGTGCCCCACAGCGTGCCCTCAGCCACCCCATAGCGTGACCCACAGCCTGCCCCACAGCGTGCCCCACAGCCTGCCCCCTAGCCGCCCCATAGCGTGACCCACTGTCTGCCCCATAGCGTGCCCCCCAGCGTGCCCCCCAGCCTGCCCCATAGCGTGCCCCACAGCCTGCCCCCAGCCTGCCTCCCAGCGTGCCCCCCAGCCGCCCCCCAGCCGCCCCATAGCGTGCCCCACAGTGTGCCCCACAGCGTGCCCCCAGCCGCCCCATAGCGTGCCCCCAGCCGCCCCCCAGCCGCCCCCCAGCCGCCCTGCCTTGTCCCCGGAGGCTCCGGTGAGCACGAAGGTGGAGAAGACGGGCAGTGGGTATTTGGTGCCGGACGGCCAACTCTCAATGGTGGCCCCCATCGGGAGGCAGAAGACGGGAACGGAGTCCGGCAGAGGGAACGACGCGCTGTCCTCCTCGGGGTAACGGCACAGCAGCCCTGGGGGGGGGGGGGGGGGGCGGGGGGGGGTGTGGGGCGGGGGGTCGGGGGGGTCAGGGGGGTCGGGGGGGTCAGGGGTGGGCGGGGCGGAGGGTCAGGGGGGGGTGAGGGGGGGGTGAGGGATGGGGTGAGGTGTGGGGCAGTGGGGGGTGAGGGGGGTGAGGGATGGGGTGTGGGGCAGAGTGGGGGGTGAGGAGGGGTGCAGTGGGGTGAGGTGGGGGGTGTGGGGCACAGTGGGGGGTGAGGGGTCGGGGGTGGGGTGTGGGGCGGGGCGGGGGGTGAGGGGGGGTGCAGTGGGGTGAGGTGAGGGGTGAGGTGTGGGGTGCAGTGGGGTGAGGGGTGGGGTGTGGGGCAGAGTGTGGGGTGAGGTGTGGGGTGAAGTGGGGTGAGGTGAGGGGTGAGGTGTGGGGCAGAGTGTGGGGTGCAGTGGGGTGGGGTGAGGGGTGAGGGGGGGTGAGGTGTGGGGCACCACCACCCCACTGCCCACCACCCCTCCACCCCACACCTCCCATCCCACAGCCCCACAGCCCCACTGCCCCCCATCCCACAGCCCCACTGCCCACCACCCCTCCCCCCCACATCCCCCATCCCACAGCCCCACAGCCCCACATCCCACAGCCCCACACTGCCCCACTGCCCACCACCCCACAGCCCCCACCCCACACTGCCCCCCCACCCCACACTGCCCCCCACCCCTCCATCCCACACTGCCCCCCACCCCACACTGCCCCACATCCCACAGCCCCACACTGCCCCACCCCACACCGCCCCCACCCCACACTGCCCCACACCCCACACCCCACACCGCCCCCACCCCACACTGCCCCCCACCCCACACCCCACCTGCTTCGTACACCAACGTGTTGCCTTTGGCCATGGACAGTTTGTAGCAGAGGAACAGCGCCGGGCCCCACTGCGGGGAGGGGGAGCAGAGCGGTCAGCACAGCCCTATGGGGGCCACAGCCACAGCAATGGGGTGGGGGGGGTCAGGGGGGTCCCGCAGCCACACTAATGGGGTCAGAAGGGTCCCGCAGTCACGCAATGGGGTCAGGGGGTCCAACACCCACAGAAGTGGGTCTGGGGATTGTCAGGGGGGTCCCACACCCACACGAATGGGGCCGGGGGGGTCCCCCATCCATGACAATAGGGTCAGGGGGTCCCACACTTACAGCAATGGGGCCGGGGGGGTCTCACAGCGACACTAATGGGGTTTGGAGGGGTCAGGGCAGTCCCGCACCCACCGCAATGGGGTCAGGGGGGTCCCACACCCACACGAATGGGGCCGGGGGGTCAGGAGGGTCCCACATCCACAGCAATGGGGTCAGGAGGATCCCCCACCCCCAATAATGGGGTCAGGGGATCCCCCACCCACAATAATAGGGCCAGGGGGTGTCATGGTGTCCTCTACCCACCCCCACTACTGGGATCAGGGGGTCCCCCACCCCCACTAATGGGGTCAGGGGGTCCCCCACCTGCAATAATAGGGTCAGGGGATCCCCCACCCCCACTACTGGGGTCAGGGGGGTCCCCCACCCACATTAATGGGATTAGGAGGGTCCCCCACACCCACTAATGGGGTCAGGGGTGTCATGGTGTCCTCTACCCACCCCCACTACTGGGATCAGGGGGTCCCCCACCCACATTAATGGGGTCAGGGGATCCCCCACCCACACTACTGGGATCAGGGGGTCCCCCACCCGCAATAATAGGGTCAGGGGATGCCCCACTCCCACTGATGGGGTCAGGGGGTCCCCCACCCACAATAATAGGGTCAGAGGGTCTCCCAATCCCACTAATGGGGTCAGGGGTGTCATGGTGTCCTCTACCCACCCACAATAATAGGGTCAGGGGGGTCCCCCACCCCCACTGATAGGGTCAGGGGGTGTCATGGTGTGCTCTACCCACCCCCACTGATGGGGTCAGGGGGGTCCCACAGTCCCACTAATGGGGTCAGGGGGTGTCATGGTGTCCTCTGCCCACCCACATTAATGGGATCAGGGGGTCCCCCACCCACATTAATGGGATCAGGGGGTCCCCCACCCACAATAATAGGGTCAGAGGGTCCCCTAATCCTACTAATGGGGTCAGGGGTGTCATGGTGTCCTCTACCCACCCACAATAATAGGGTCAGGGGGTGTCATGGTGTCCTCTGCCCACCCCCACTACTGGGATCAGGGGGTCCCCCATCCACAATAATGGGGTCAGGGGATCCCCCACCCTCACTAATGGGGCCAGGGGGTGTCATGGTGTCCTCTGCCCACCCCCACTACTGGGATCAGGGGGTCCCCCATCCACAATAATGGGGTCAGGGGATCCCCCACCCTCACTAATGGGGCCAGGGGGTGTCATGGTGTCCTCTGCCCACCCCCACTACTGGGATCACGGGGTCCCCCATCCACAATAATGGGGTCAGGGGATCCCCCACCCCCACTAATGGGGTCAGGGGGTGTCATGGTGTCCTCTACCCACCCACATTAATGGGATCAGGAGGGTCCCTCACCCACATTAATGGGGTCAGGGGATCCCCCACCCACAATAATAGGGTCAGGGGGTGTCATGGTGTGCTCTACCCACCCACACTAATGGGGTCAGGGGGGTCCCACAGTCCCACTAATGGGGTCAGGGGGTGTCATGGTGTCCTCTGCCCACCCCCACTAATGGGGTCAGGGGGTCCCTCACCCACATTAATGGGGTCAGGGGGTGTCATGGTGTCCTCTGCCCACCCCCACCGATGGGCTCAGGGGGGTCCCCCACCCACATTAATGGGATTAGGAGGGTCCCCCCCACCCACTAATGTGCTCAGGGGGTGTCATGGTGTCCTCTGCCCACCCCCACTAATGGGCTCAGGGGGTCCCCCACCCACACTAATGGGATCAGGGGGTGTCATGGTGTCTTCTGCCCACCCACACTACTGGGCTCAGGGGGTCCCCCACCCCCACCGATGTGCTCGGGGTGTGTCCGGGTGCCCCCCCCCCCTCCGTGCCCCCCCCGCGCCCCCCCCACGCACAGTGCCGCTGTTGAGGCTGCGCTCCACGCGGCTGAAGGTGTGCGGAGTGCTCTCCCCTTTGCCGGGCATTACGAGGCAGATGTCGGTCACTCCCAGCGCGTCGTGGCCGCGTTCGGCCGCCCGGCGGTACGATAGGAAACAGCGCGGAGCTCCGGGGCCGCCCGCGCTCAGATTGGCGCAGCGGCTGTACGGCGTCGTATCCACCAGGCGGAAACCCGCGCGGGGCGCATCGCGGCCCTCACAGTGCACCCTGCGGGGGGGGTGAGCGGGGACTGCGGGGGGGGCGCTATGGGGGGAGGGGGGGGGCACTATGGGGGGAGTGGGGGGCGGTGAGCGGGGACTGCGGGGGGGGCACTATGGGGGGAGGGGGGGGGACTATGGGGGGGGATGGGGGGATAGGGGGATGGGGGGGGGACTATGGGGGGGGAATGGGGGGCACTATGGGGGAGTGGGGGGCGGTGAGCGGGGGGACCTGCGGGGGGGGGGGGATGGGGGGGGCACTATGGGGGGGGGATGGGGGGGCACTATGGGGGGGATGGGGGGGGACTATGGGGGGAGTGGGGGGCGGTGAGCGGGGACTGCGGGGGGGGCACTATGGGGGGGGGGGATGGGGGAGAGGGGGATAGGGGGATGGGGGGGGACTATGGGGGGGGGATGGGGGGGCACTATGGGGGGAGTGGGGGGGGCGGATGGGGGGGGCACTATGGGGGGGGATGGGGGGCACTATGGGGGGAGTGGGGGGCGGTGAGTGGGGGGACCTGCGGGGGGGGCACTATGGGTGGGAGGGGGGGGGGACTATGGGGGGAGGGGATGGGGGGATAGGGGGATGGGGGGGGCACTATGGGGGGGGAATGGGGGGGCACTATTGGGGGAGTGGGGGGCGGTGAGCGGGGGGACTGCGGGGGTGGGGGGGGGATGGGGGAGGGGATGGGGGGAGCACTATGGGGGGGGGGAGGAGGGGAGGGGGGGCAATATGGGGGGGGGGATGGGGATGGGGGATGGGGGGGGCACTATGGGGGGGGGATGGGGGGGGGACTATGGGGGGAGTGGGGGGCGGTGAGCGGGGGAACTGCGGGGGGGCGGGGAGGAGGGGGGGAGGGCACTATGGGGGGGCACTATGGGGGGGGGCGGGGGGGGGGGATGGGGGGGGGACTATGGGGGGGATGGGGGTTGGGGTGGGGCACTATGGGGGGGGGATGGGGGGGCACTATGGGGGAGTGGGGGGCGGTGAGCGGGGGGGGCACTGCGGGGGGGGGGGGATGGGGATGGGGGGGGCACTATGGGGGGGGAGAGGGGGGG
>NW_024096093.1:0-9587 GCF_016699485.2 Gallus gallus
GGGCCGAAGCCGACGGGCAGATGCAGTTGGTGACCAGCCTGTGAGCGCCGCCTCGCACCACGGCGCCGCCTTGCACGACGACCAGGCTTCGCACGGCGCCGAGGCGGAGCGCCGGGACTCGGCCTCGCACGAGGGGCCGCCCTTGCACGAGGATCCAGCCTTGCACGAGGATCCGGCCTTGCACGAGGACCTGGCCGTCTTTGAGGGTCTGGCCTTGCACGAGGATCTGGCCTCACATGAGGACCTGGCCGCCTGCGAGGGTCTGGCCTCGCACGAGGATCCGGCCTTGCACGAGGACCTGGCCGTCTTTGAGGGTCTGGCCTTGCACGAGGGTCTGCCCTCGCACGAGGACCTGGCTGCCTGCGAGGGTCCGCCCTTGCACGAGGGTCTGGCCTCACATGAGGATGTGGCCTCGCACGAGGATCTGGCCTTGCACGAGGGTCTGGCCTCACACGAGGACCTGGCCGACTGTGAGGGTCTGGCCTTGCACGAGGATGTGGCCTCGCACGAGGACCTGGCATCACATGAGGGTCTGACCTCGGAAGAACAGCTGGCCTTGCACAAGGACCTGGCCGCCTGTGAGGGTCTGGTCTTGCACGAGTATCTGGCCTTGCACGAGGGTCTGACCTCTCATGAGGGTCAGCCCTTGGAAGAGCACCTGGCCTTGCACGAGGATCTGGCCGCTCGCGAGGGTCTGACCTCGCACGAGGATCTGCCCTCAGAATACCACCTGGCCTTGCACGAGGATCTGGCCGCTTGCGAGGGTCTGCCCTTGCACAAGGATCTGGCCTTGCACGAGGATCTGCCCTCACGAGAAGACCTGGCTGCTCGCAAGGGCCTGACCTCACACCGGGATCTGCCCTTGCACGAGGATCTGGCCGTGCACGAGGACCGGGCCGCTCACGGGGGTCAGCCCTCACACGAGGATTCCTCCTTGCACGAGGACCTGGCCTTGCACAAGAATCCGCCCTCACAAGAGGACCAGGCCGCTCACGGGGGTCCGCTCTCACACGAGGATTCGGCCTTGCACGAGGAACAGCCCTGGCACGAGGATCAGACCACTGGCGAGACTCTGCCCTCGCACGAGGATTCAGCCTTGCACGAGGATCTGCTCTCACACAAGGATCTGGCCTCGCACGAGGGCTCGGCCTTACACGAGGGCTCGGCCTTGCACGAGGACCCACCCTCGCACGAGGCTTCCACCTCGCCGGCGGGCTCAGCCTTGCACGAGGATCCACCCTCGCACGCCGCTCCGGCCTTGCACGAGGATCCAGCCTCGCACGTCGGCCTCACCTCGCCCTGCGGCTCAGCCTTGCACGAGGGACCCGGCCTCGCACGACGGCTCAGCCTTGCACGAGGACAATCCCCCCCCCTCCTCCCGCCTCCCCCGGCCTCGCACGTGGACATGGCCTCGCACGTGGACCGAGCAGCGTGCAAAGAGTCCGTGCCCCCCCCATCTGCTCCCCCCCCCACCCAGGAACTCGTGCCCCCCCCCCCCCGTATCACCCCCATGCTCCTCGTGCCCCCCCCCCCTCCCTTACCGGACACATTTTGGGGGGGGGGGGTGGGCTCCTCGTGCCCCCCCCGCACCCCCACACATGGACTCAGGGGTGGGGGGGGGTGGTGTCCTCGTTGCCCCCCCCCCCCCCCACTCCACACCCGGCTCATTTTGGGGGGGGGGGTCCCCCTATCCCCCTTTGGGGGGGGGGGGAGAGGAGGAGAAGAGGGGGGGGGCACAGCAGTGCTGGGGGGGGTCTCGGGGCCGCCCCCCCTCCCCTTGCAAACACTGCCCCCCCCCAACCCCCCCCCCCACCAAAAGCCATCTGGGGGGGTCCCCGTGTCCTTGGCAGCACCCAGCCTGAAGGGGGGGGCGATGTGGGGGGGGGGGGGGGGGGGGGGAAAAAGCCCCCCCCCCCCGGCCGTCACCTTCGTTGCCAAAAAAATCCCCCCCCCCCCAAAAAAAACCAGACACATTCTCCTTGTAATATAGATGTAAATGGACCAGCCCCCCCCCCCCGGGGAAAATGAGGCACGGGGGGGTCCCCCCAAAACCCTGAGCCCACCCCCCCCCAAATCCCAGCGGGGCCCCCCCACGAAGCACAACACCCCCCCCCCCCCCAAAGCTGGGGGGGGGCCCCAGAATTTGGGGGGGTGGGGGAGGAGACCCCAAATATTGCGGTGGGGGGGGGAGCAGAGGGGCTTCGGGACCCCCCCTCCATTTGGGGACCCCATCCGGTGGTGTCCCCCCCCCGGGTCGTGGGGGTCCTCTGAGATTTGGGGACCCCCCCCCCAAATATGGGGGCTCCCCACCGCCCCCCCCATCCACCCAGATTCACATTCCCCCCTCCCCCCTCTATTTGGGACACCCCCACTTTGAGGGCTCCCCCCCCCCCCACACCCCCAATTGGAGGAGCCCCCATTCGCGGTCCCCCCCAATTGGGGACCCCTCCCCCAAAATTGGAAGGACCCCCCCCCCAATTTCAGGGTCTACCCCATGACGGGGACCCCCCCTTTGGGGAAGCCCATCCAATTTGGGGACCCCCCCCCTTCGCATCCAGTTGGGGGGGGGGCTCACCCCAAATTTGCGTGCACCCCCCCTTTTTTGGGGCCCCCCAAACCAAACCAAAGCCCTTTTTGGGGTGGGGGGGGAGGAGGGAACCACATTACCCCCCCCCCCCCCCCTTTCAAACCGAGGAGGATTCCCCCCTCCCTCCATCTTTGGGGCCCCCCTCTGTGTTTTGGGGCCCCCCTCTGTGTTTTGGGGACCCCCCCGGGTTTTGGGGTTCCCCCCCCCCAATTTCCCCCCCCCCCCAAACCAAAGCCCTTTTTGAGGGTGGGGGGGGGACGGAACCACATTAACCCCCCCTCCCCCCCCCTCCTTCCAAACCCAGGAGGATCCCCCTCTCCCTCCATCTTTGGGGCCCCCCTCTGTGTTTTGGGGCCCCCCCCCCGGGTTTTGGGGTTCCCCCCCCCCAAACCAAAGCCCTTTTTGGGGGGGGGGAGAGGGTGTTTTTTCCCTCCCCCCCCCCTCCTTCCAAACCGAGGAGGATTCCCCCCCTCCCTCCATCTTTGGGCCCCCCTCTGTGTTTTGGGCCCCCCCCCGGGTTTTGGGGTTCCCCCCCCCAAACCAAAGCCCTTTTTGGGGGTGGGGGGGGGGACGGAACCACATTAACCCCCCCTCCCCCCCCCCCTCCTTCCAAACCGAGGAGGATTCCCCCCCTCCCTCCATCTTTGGGGCCCCCCTCTGCGTTTTGGGGACCCCCTCCCGTGTTTTGGGGTTTCCCCCCCCCAATTTCCTCCCCCCCCCAAACCAAAGCCCTTTTTGGGGGGGGGGGGGAGAGGGTGTTTTTTCCTCCCCCCCCTCCTTTCAAACCGAGGAGGATTCCCCCCCTCCCTCCATCTTTGGGGCCCCCCTCTGTGTTTTGCCCCCCCCCCCCCGGGTTTTGGGGTTCCCCCCCCCCAAACCAAAGCCCTTTTTGGGGGTGGGGGGGGGACGGAACCACATTAACCCCCCCTCCCCCCCCCCCCTCCTTCCAAACCGAGGAGGATCCCCCCTTCCCTCCATCTTTGGGGCCCCCCTCTGCGTTTTGGGGACCCCCTCCCGGGTTTTGGGGTTCCCCCCCCCCAATTTCCTCCCCCCCCCAAACCAAAGCCCTTTTTGGGGGGGGGGGGGGAGAGAGGGTGTTTTTCCCTCCCCCCCTTCAAACCGAGGAGGATTCCCCCCCCCCCTCCCTCCATCTTTGGGGCCCCCCTCTGCGTTTTGGCCCCCCCCCCCCCGGGTTTTGGGGTTCCTCCCCCCCCAATTTCCTCCCCCCCCCAAACCAAAGCCCTTTTTGGGGGGGGGGGGAGAGGGTGTTTTTCCCTCCCCCCCCACCCCTTCCAAACCGAGGAGGATCCCCCCTTCCCTCCATCTTTGGGGCCCCCCTCTGCGTTTTGGCCCCCCCCCCCCCCCGGGTTTTGGGGTTCCCCCCCCCCCCCCCCAATTTCCTCCCCCCCCCAAACCAAAGCCCTTTTTGGGGGTGGGGGGGGGACGGAACCACATTAACCCCCCCTCCCCCCCCCCCCTTCAAACCGAGGAGGATTCCCCCCCCCCCTCCCTCCATCTTTGGGGCCCCCCTCTGCGTTTTGTCCCCCCCCCCCCCCGGGTTTTGGGGTTCCCCCCCCCCCCCCAATTTCCTCCCCCCCCCCCCCTCCCCCCCCCCCTCCCTACCAAACCAACTTTGGGTCGAGTGAGTCAAAAAAAAAAACGAAAACAAAGAAACCGAACAACAACGAAAAAAAAAAAAGCAGCAAAAAAAAAAAAAAAAAAAAGGCAGAAGTGGAACCAAAATGGGGCCACCGCGGGGGGCACCGCGGGGACACTGTGGGGACACTGTGGGGACACCGCGGGTGGGGGGGGGGGGGATGTGGTTGGACCCCCCCCCATCCCACAAAGGCCTTTCCCTATCTGGGATTGGTTGGGTGGCGCTGTGGGTCGCATGGGGTGACCGGATGGGGGCGTAAAGGACACTGTGGGGACGTAAAGGACACAAATGGGGGCGTAAAGGACACTGTGGGGGCGTAAAGACCGCTGTGGGGACATAAAGGCCACTGTGGGGGCATAAAGGCCACCATGGGGGCATCGGGGCCACCAAATGGGGACATAAAGGCCACTATGGGGACAGAAAGGCCACTATGGGGGGCATAAAGGCCGCTATGGGGGCGTAAAGGACACTATGGGGGCGTAAAGGCTGCTGTGGGGGCATAAAGGCCACTGTGGGGACATAAAGGCCACTATGGGGGCGTAAAGGCCACTATGGGGGCGTAAAGGACACTGTGGGGGCGTAAAGGCCGCTGTGGGGACATAAAGGCCGCTGTGGGGACATAAAGGACACTGTGGGGGCATAAAGGCCACTATGGGGGCGTAAAGGCCACAATGGGGACATAAAGGCCACTGTGGGGACATAAAGGCCGCTGTGGGGGCGTAAAGGCCACTGTGGGGACATAAAGGCCACCATGGGGGCATCGGGGCCACCAAATGGGGACATAAAGGCCACTATGGGGACAGAAAGGCCACCATGGGGGCATCGGGGCCACCAAATGGGGACATAAAGGCCACTATGGGGACAGAAAGGCCACTATGGGGGACATAAAGGCCGCTATGGGGGCGTAAAGGACACTATGGGGGCGTAAAGGCCGCTGTGGGGACATAAAGGCCACAAATGGGGACATAAAGGCCACTATGGGGGCGTAAAGGCCGCTGTGGGGACGTAAAGGACACTATGGGGGCGTAAAGGACACTGTGGGGGCATAAAGGCCACTGTGGGGACATAAAGGCCGCTGTGGGGACATAAAGGCCACAAATGGGGACATAAAGGCCACTATGGGGGCGTAAAGGACACTATGGGGGCGTAAAGGACACTGTGGGGGCATAAAGGCCACTGTGGGGACGTAAAAGCCACTGTGGGGACATCGGGACCACCAAATGGGGACATAAAGGCCGCTGTGGGGACATGAAGGACACTGTGGGGACATAAAGGCCACCAAATGGGGTCATAAAGGCCACAAATGGGAATGTAAAGGCCGCTGTGGGGGCATAAAGGCCACTGTGGGGTCATAAAGGCCACTGTGGGGACATCAGGGCCACTATGGGGTCATAAAGGCCACCAAATGGGGACATAAAGGACACTGTGGGGGCATAAAGGTCGCTATGGGGTCATAAAGGCCACAATGGGGACATAAAGGCCACTATGGGGACATAAAGGCCACTGTGGGGGCGTAAAGGCCACTATGGGGGCGTAAAGGCCGCTGTGGGGGCGTAAAGGACACTGTGGGGACATAAAGGACACTGTGGGGACATAAAGGCCACAAATGGGGACATAAAGGCCACTATGGGGGCGTAAAGGACACTGTGGGGACGTAAAGGACACTGTGGGGGCGTAAAGGCCGCTGTGGGGACGTAAAGGCCACTGTGGGGACATAAAGGCCGCTGTGGGGACATAAAGGCCGCTGTGGGGGCGTAAAGGCCACTGTGGGGACATAAAGGCCACTATGGGGACATAAAGGCCACCAAATGGGGACATAAAGGCCACTATGGGGACAGAAAGGCCACCATGGGGGCATCGGGGCCACCAAATGGGGACAGAAAGGCCACTATGGGGACAGAAAGGCCACTATGGGGGACATAAAGGCCGCTATGGGGGCGTAAAGGACACTATGGGGGCGTAAAGGCCGCTGTGGGGACATAAATGCCACAAATGGGGACATAAAGGCCACTATGGGGGCGTAAAGGCCGCTGTGGGGACGTAAAGGACACTATGGGGGCGTAAAGGCCACTATGGGGGCGTAAAGGACACTGTGGGGGCATAAAGGCCACTGTGGGGACATAAAGGCCGCTGTGGGGACATAAAGGCCACAAATGGGGACATAAAGGCCACTATGGGGGCGTAAAGGACACTATGGGGGCGTAAAGGACACTGTGGGGGCATAAAGGCCACTGTGGGGACGTAAAAGCCACTGTGGGGACATCGGGGCCACCAAATGGGGACATAAAGGCCGCTGTGGGGACATAAAGGACACTGTGGGGACATAAAGGCCTCCAAATGGGGTCATAAAGGCCACAAATGGGAATGTAAAGGCCGCTGTGGGGGCATAAAGGCCACTGTGGGGTCATAAAGGCCACTGTGGGGACATCAGGGCCACTATGGGGTCATAAAGGCCACCAAATGGGGACATAAAGGACACTGTGGGGGCATAAAGGCCGCTGTGGGGACATAAAGGCCACTGTGGGGACATAAAGGCCACAATGGGGACATAAAGGACACTGTGGGGGCATAAAGGCCACTATGGGGACATCGGGGTCACCAAATGGGGACATAAAGGCCGCTGTGGGGACATAAAGGCCACAATGGGGACATAAAGGACACTGTGGGGGCATAAAGGCCGCTGTGGGGACATAAAGGCCACTGTGGGGACATAAAGGCCACAATGGGGACATAAAGGACACTGTGGGGGCATAAAGGTCGCTATGGGGGTGTAAAGGCCACAATGGGGACATAAAGGCCGCTGTGGGGACATAAAGGCCACTATGGGGGCATAAAGGACACTGTGGGGACATCGGGGTCACCAAATGGGGACATAAAGGCCGCTGTGGGGACATAAAGGCCACTATGGGGACATCGAGGCCACCAAATGGGGAAGTAAAGGCCGCTATGGGGACATAAAGGCCACTATGGGGACATCAGGGCCACCAAATGGGGACATCGGGGCCACCATGGGGACCCCCAGGACCACCGTGGAGATGTATAGGACCGCCATGGGGACCCCCAGTGCCACCAAAGGGACCCCCCCGACCACCATGGGGACCCCCGGTGCCATCAATGGGACCCCCAGTGCCACCAATGGGACCCCCAGTGCCACCGTGGGGACATAAAGGACCACCATGAGGACCCCCAGGGCCACCAGTGGGACCCCCAGGGCCACTGCAGGGACATATAGGACCACCATGGGGACCCCCAGGGCCACCAAAGGGACCCCCCAGACCACCTTGGGGACATATTGGACCACCATGGGGACCCCCAGGGCCACCAATGGGACTCCCCAGACCACGAATGGGACCCCCAGGGCCACCGTGGGGACCCCCAATGCCACCATGGGGACCCCCAGGGCCACCAATGGAACCCCCCAGACCACCGAAGGGACCCCGAGGGCCACCGTGGGGACATATAGGGCCACCATGAGGACCCCCAGGGCCACCAATGGGACCCCCCGGACCACCAAAGGGACCCCCAGGGCCACCGTGGGGACATAGCGGACCACCATGAGGACCCCCAGTGCCACCAATGGGACCCCCCAGACCACCAATGGAACCCCCCAGACCACCGAAGGGACCCCGAGGGCCACCGTGGGGACATATAGGACCACCATGAGGACCCCCAGGGCCACCAAAGGGACCCCCAGGGCCACCGTGGGGACATTTAGGACCACCATGGGGACCCCCAGGGCCACCAGTGGAACCCCCCAGACCACCAAAGGGACCCCCAGGGCCACCGCAGGGACATACAGGACCACCGTGGGGACCCCCAGGGCCACCAATGGGACTCCCCAGACCACCAGTGGGACCCCCAGTGCCACCAATGGGACCCTCAGGGCCACCGTGGGGACCCCCAATGCCACCAAAGGGACCCCCAGGGCCACCATGGGGACCCCCAGGGCCACCAATGGAACCCCCCAGACCACCAATGGGACCCCCAGGACCACCGTGGGGACCCCCAGGGCCACCAATGGGATCCCCCAGACCACCATGGGGACCCCAGGGGCCACTGTGGGGACATATTGGACCACTATGAAGACCCCCAGGGCCACCAAAGGGACCCCCAGGGCCACCGTGGGGACATATCGGACCACCGTGGGGGCCCCCAGTGCCACCAAAGGGACCCCCAATGCCACCATGGGGACCCCCAATGCCACCGTGGGGACCCCCGGGACCACCGTGGGGGCGGTCAGTGCCGGAGCAGACGGAACCAATAAAGGTGCCACCAGAACTCGCAGCGTCCCCTCAGTCCGGGAAAAGGGGGGGGGGGGGTCCGTGGAAACGGGGGGGGGGGGGGGAGGGGCGGGGCTACGCGCAGGCCACGCCCCCCTCACCTTAAGCCCCGCCCCCCGATAGCCAAACCGCGGGCGGGTGGGGAGGGGGCGGGGTCAGAGAAGAGCGGGATTTGCGGTTACCCGCGGCCACGCCCCCTTTTCCGCTCAAGCCACGCCCCCTTTTCGGTTGGCCACGCCCCCCTCTCCGGGGTTTTAAAGCCCCGCCCCCCCTCCGGGCGCGCCCCGCCGCGATGGGTCCCGTTGGGCGTTGGGGTGAGAATGGATGGGGGGGGGCACAGGGGGGGCACGGGGGGGGGGCCGGGGGGGTAAATTGGGGGGCAACGGGGGGTTTTGGGGGGGGGGGGGGGGGGGGTGAGGAGCTGGGGGGGCGTGGCTACGATGTGACCCCCCCCCAACACTATGTGAAATTGGGGGGGGCGCTGCGCTGTTCCCACGGTGGGAAGGGGAAGTTCTGGGGGGGGGGGGGGGGGCGATTTCAACGTGTTGCCCCCCCCCCCCCCGTTTGTTCCAACCCCCCCCCATCCCCACTTCGGGTTTTTATTGGGGGGGGGGGGCACTCTCGGCTGGGGGGGGGGGAGCGGTTCGCTCCGTTATTTCCCCCCCCCGCCCCACGTTTGTTTTCATGGAGGGGGGGGGGGGGGGGCCATAGAACCACATTGGGGTTCTATGGGGGGTTTATATGGGGGGGGGGACTCTTTGGGGTCCTATGGGGGGGGGTTTATATGGGGGGGGGCACTTTGGGGTCCTATGGGGGCGTCTATATGGGGGGGGGGACATTATGGGTCCATACACATGAATGGGGGGGGCACAGTGGGGTTCTATGGGGGGGTTTATAAGGGGGGGGGACACACTTTGAGTCCATAAATGTGAACGGGGGGGGTCACTTTGGGGTCCTATGGGGGGGTTATATGGGGGGGGGACACACTTTGGGTCCATACACGTTCGGGGGGGGGCACTTTGGGGTCCTATGGGGGGGTCTATATGGGGGGGGGGACATTATG
>NW_024096094.1:0-9004 GCF_016699485.2 Gallus gallus
CATAACCCCCCCATAACCCCCTATAACCCCCCCATATCCCCCCCATACCTCCCCATACCCCCCCTTATCCCCCCATAACCCCCTATAACCCCCCATATCCCCCCCTATAACCCCCCATACCCCCCCCATATCCCCCCATAACCCCCTATAACCCCCCCCATATCCCCCCATACCCCCCCTATATCCCCCCACCCCCCCAGGCCGTACCCCCGCAGTTCCTCACCGTATCCTCACTGTGGGTGACCCCGACTTCCCCCCCCCCCGGCGCTGCCGCCCCCCACTGTCCCCCGCCGGCGCCCCCGCGCCCCCCCCCCGCCGAACCCCCAACGTCCCCCCGCGGCCACCGACGCCCGATGGACCTCCAATGTCACCCAACGGACCTCCGATGTCACCCAATGGACCTCCGATGTCACCCAATGGGCCATTGATGTCACCCAACGGACCTCCAATGTCACCCAATGGGCCATTGATGTCACCCAACGGACCTCCAATGTCACCCAACAGACCTCCGATGTCACCCAATGGGCCACCAATGTCACCCAACGGACCTCCAATGTCACTCAATGGCCCACTGATGTCACCCAATGGACCTCCAATGTCACCCAATGGGTCATTGATGTCACTTAATGGGCCACTGATGTCACCCAATGGGCCTCCAATGTCACCCAATGGGTCACCGATGTCACCCAACGGACCTCCAATGTCACCCAGTGGGCCACTGATGTCACCCAACGGACCTCCAATGTCACCCAATGGGCCACCGATGTCACCCAACGGGCCACTGATGTCACCCAATGGGCCACCGTCGCTCTTGGGACACGTGCCACCCAACAGGCCACCAATGCCACCCAACGGGCCACCAACGTTACCCAATGGGACTCCAACGTCACCCAACAGGCCAATGTCACCCAATGGGCCACCGATGTCACCCAACGGGCCACCAATGTCATCCAATGGACTACCAGTGCCACCCAGAAGGCCAATGTCACCCAATGGGCCACCGACGTCACCCAGTTGGCCAATGTCACCCCATGGGACACCGACACCACCCAATGGGCCACCATTGTCACCCAGTTGGCCAATGCCACCCAATGGGACACCAATGTCACCCAGTGGGCCACCAACGTCACCCAATTGGACAGTGCCACCCAATGGGACACCAATGTCACCCAGTGGGCCATCACTGTCACCCAATGGGCCACCAACGTCATCCCATGGGCCACCAATGTCACACAGCGGGCCACCAATGTCACCCAATGGGCCAACGTCACCCATTGGGCCACCATTGTCACCCAACGGGCCACCAATGCCACCCCATTGGCCAATGTCACCCAATGGGCCATCATTGTCACCCAACGGGCCACCAATGTCACCCAGTTGGCCGATGTCACCCAACGGGCCACCAACGTCACCCAATGGGCCATCACTGTCACCCAACGGGCCGCCAACGCCACCCCATTGGCCGATGTCACCCAACGGGCCACCAATGCCACCCAACGGGCCACCAACGCCACCCCATTGGCCAATGTCACCCAACGGGCCACCAACGCCACCCAATGGGCCACCAACGTCACCCAATGGGCCACCACCGCCCCCCCCAAGGAAGCCGCGCCCCATGGATCCGTGGCCACCAACGGTGCCACCACCGGAACCGCTGTCCCCAGGGGGTGTCCCCAGGCCGGATGGCCCCGGTGGGCTGTCGGCCACCCTGGGGGGGTCCCGGGGGGGGGACAGCAGTGAGGACGAAGGGGGCGCCGCCCCCCACGGGCGCTACATCCGCTACAGCCGCAGCGTGGTGACGCCGTCCCGCTGCCCCACGGCGCCGCCCCACGCGGCCGCCCGGCCCCACATCCAGCAGCTGGACGGGGTGGACGATGGGGGGGACAAAGTGGCGGGGGGGGGACGGCGGCCCCCCGGCGAAGACCTCCCGGCCGACATCGTGGAGTTCGTCCTCCACAACATGGCGGGCGCCAATGGGGCCAACGGGGACAGCGGGTGGGGGGCCGGGGGGGGCGGGCGGAGGCAGCTGATGGGCGCCGGGGGGGCGCGGGGGGGGGGCGGCCGTGGGGGGGACAGCCATGGAGGGGGCCACTATGGGGGTGGCGCCTATGGGGGTGTCACCAACAGAGATGTCAACCATGGGGGTGGCTCCCATGGGGGTGGCACCTATGGGGGGGTCGACCACGGGGGTGGCACCCATGGGGGTGACGCTCATGGGGGTGTCACCAACAGAGATGACACCCATGGGGGTGGCACCCATGGGGGTGTCCACCATGGGGGTGTCACCCATGGGGGTGTCACCCATGGAGACGTCACCTACGGAGGTGGCACCTGGACCCATGGAGATGTCACCAACAGAGATGTCACCCATGAGGGTGGCACCCATGGGGGTGGCACCCATGGAGATGTCACCCATGGAGACGTCACCTACGGAGGTGGCACTTGGAACCATGGAGAGGTCACCAACAGAGATGGTGGCACCCATGGGGGTGGCACCCATGGAGATGTCACCTACGGAGGTGGCACCCATGGAGGTGGCACCCATGGAGGTGACACCTGGACCCATGGTGATGTCACCAACAGAGATGTCAACCATGAGGGTGGCACCCATGGAGATGGCACCCATGGGGGTGGCACCTATGGAGGTGTCACCAACACAGATGTCACCCATGGAGACGTCACCTACGGAGGTGGCACCCATGGAGATGTCACCCATGGAGATGGCACCTGGACCCATGGCGATGTCACCAACAGAGATGTCAACCATGAGGGTGTCACCCATGGAGGTGGCACCCATGGAAGTGTCACCTGGACCCATGGAGGTGTCACCCACGGAGGTGTCACCCATGGAGACGTCACCCACGGAGGTGTCACCCACGGAGATGTCACCCCCGGAGGTGTCACCTGGCCCCACAGCGACGTCACCGGAAGCCATGGAGATGTCACCTGGGCGAGCGACACCCATCGCGGTGTCACCCATAACCACCTCATCAGTGTCACCCATCGCGACGTCACCCATCACGGCGGTGTCCCCTCCACGTCCCCGGAAGGGCCACCGAAGCGCCACAGCGACCTGCCAGGACCGGGGGGCAAACGGGCGCGGCTGGACGCCACCGGCAGCGGGGACAGCGCGGCCACCGGGTGAGTGGCGGCACCCCGGTCGGGTGACAGTCTTACTGGGACCCTCCCAGTTGGGTGACAGTCTTACTGGGACCCTCCCAGTTGGGTGCTGGCCATACTGGGACCCTCCCAGTTGGGTGACAGTCTTACTGGGACCCTCCCAGTTGGGTGCTGGCCATACTGGGCCCATCCCAGTTGGGTGCCGGCCCACCATGATGGGACCCTCCCAGTTGGGTGACAGTCTTACTGGGACCCTCCCAGTTGGGTGCTGGCCATACTGGGCCCATCCCAGTTGGGTGCCCACCATGATGGGACCATCAAAGTTGGGTGCCCATCATACTGGGCCCATCCCAGTTGGGTGACAGTCTTACTGGGACCCTCCCAGTTGGGTGACAGTCTTACTGGGACCATCCCAGTTGGGTGCCCATCACACTGGGCCCATCCCAGTTGGGTGCTGGCCATACTGGGCCCATCCCAGTTGGGTGCCCACCATGATGGGACCATCAAAGTTGGGTGCCCATCACACTGGGCCCACCCCAGTTGGGTGCCAGTCTTACTGGGACCCTCCCAGTTGGGTGACAGTCTTACTGGGACCCTCCCAGTTGGGTGCCAGCCATACTGGGCCCATCCCAGTTGGCTGCCCACCATGATGGGACCCTCCCAGTTGGGTGCCCACCATGATGGGACCCTCCCAGTTGGGTGCCGGCCATATTGGGCCCATCCCAGTTGGGCACCAGCATTACTGGGACCCTCCCAGTTGGGTGCCGGTCATACTGGGACCCTCCCAGTTGGGTGCCGGTCATACTGGGCCCATCCCAGTTGTGTGCCGGTCATACTGGGCCCATCCCAGTTGGGTGTCCATCATACTGGGACCCTCCCAGTTGTGTGCCGGTCATACTGGGCCCATCCCAGTTGGGTGTCCATCATACTGGGACCCTCCCAGTTGGGTGCCAGCCATACTGGGCCCATCCCAGTTGGGTGTCCATCATACTGGGAACCTCCCAGTTGGGTGCCGGCCATATTGGGATCATCCCAGTTGGGTGCCCACCATACTGGGCCCATCCCAGTTGGATGCCGGTCTTACTGGGACCCTCCCAGTTGGGCACCCATCACACTGGGCCCATCCCAGTTGAGTAGCCAGTCATACTGGGACCCTCCCAGTTGGGTGCCCACCATGATGGGACCCTCCCAGTTGGGTGCCGGTCTTACTGGGACCCTCCCAGTTCGGTGCCCACCATGATGGGACCCTCCCAGTTGGGCACCCATCATACTGGTCCCATCCCAGTTGGGTGCCAGTCATACTGGGACCCTCCCAGTTGGGTGCCGGCCATGGTGGGCCCATCCCAGTTGGGCACCCATCACACTGGGCCCATCCCAGTATGGCCGGCCCACCATGACGGGACACTCCCAGTTGGGCGCCCACCATCCCAGCTCCCTCCCAGTTCCCCCGCAGTTGCTCCCAGTGCTCCCAGTTTGTGGAGCTCACTGGGAGCCCCATGGCTGACCGCCGCCCCCCACAGCTGTGTCCCAATGCCGCCTCCGCTGCGCGACCCCAAAGAGGAGCCCGAAGAGCTCAGTGATGGCAGCAGCACCGGGTGAGACCCCCATGGCCCCCAACCCCCCCATTATGGCCCCCAACACCCCCATATGGCCACCAACCCCCCCATATGGCCCCCAGCCCCCCCATTTGGCCCCCAACCCCTCCAATATGGCCACCAACCCCCCCATTATGGCCACCAACCCCCCCATATGGCCCCCAACCCCCCCACTATGGCCACCAACCCCCCCAATATGGCCACCAACCCCAATATGGCCCCCAACCCCCCCATATGGCCCCCAACCCCCCCATTATGGCCCCCAACCCCCCCATTATGGCCAACAACCCCCCTATATATCCACCAACCCCCCCCCATATGGCCCCCAACCCCCCCATTATGGCCACCAACCCCCCTATATATCCACCAACCCCCCCCCATATGGCTACCAACCCCCCCCATTATGGCCACCAATCCCAGTATGGCCACCAACTACCCCCCATATGGCCCCCAACCCCGACATATGGTCCCCAGCCTCCCCAGTATGGCCACCAACCCCCCCAATATGGCCACCAACCCCAATATGGCCCCCAACCCCCCCATATGGCCCCCAACCCCCCCATTATGGCCAACAACCCCCCTATATATCCACCAACCCCCCCCCATATGGCCCCCAACCCCCCCACTATGGCCACCAACCCCCCTATATATCCACCAACCCCCCCCCATATGGCTACCAACCCCCCCCATTATGGCCACCAATCCCAGTATGGCCACCAACTACCCCCCATATGGCCCCCAACCCCCCCCATATGGCCCCCAACCCCCCCATTATAACCCCCAACCCCCCCAATATGGCCACCAACCCCAATATGGCCCCCAACCCCCCCATTATAGCCCCCAACCCCCCAATATGGCCCCCAACCCCCCCAATATGGCCCCCAACCCCCCCATATGGCCCCCAACCCCCCAATATGGACCCCAACCCCCCCTATATGGCCCCCAACCCCCCCATATGGACCCCAACCCCTCCATATGGCCCCCAACCCCCCCAATATGGCCCCCAACCCCCCCATATGGCCCCCAACGCCCCCAATATGGCCCCCAACCCCCCCATTATAGCCCCCAACCCCCCCAATATGGCCCCCAACCCCCCCATTATAGCCCCCAACCCCCCCACTATGGCCACCAACCCCCCCCATATGGCCCCCAACCCCCCCAATATGGCCACCAACCCCAATATGGCCCCCAACCCCCCCATATGGCCCCCAACCCCCCAATATGGCCCCCAACCCCCCCAATATGGCCACCAACCCCAATATGGCCCCCAACCCCCCCATATGGCCCCCAACCCCCCAATATGGCCCCCAACCCCCCCAATATGGCCACCAACCCCAATATGGCCCCCAACCCCCCCATATGGACCCCAACCCCCCCTATATGGCCCCCAACCCCCCCAATATGGCCCCCAACCCCTCCATATGGCCCCCAACCCCCCCAATATGGCCCCCAACCCCCCCATATGGCCCCCAACGCCCCCAATATGGCCCCCAACCCCCCCATTATAGCCCCCAACCCCCCCAATATGGCCCCCAACCCCCCCATTATAGCCCCCAACCCCCCCACTATGGCCACCAACCCCCCCCATATGGACCCCAACCCCTCCATATGGCCCCCAACCCCCCCAATATGGCCCCCAACCCCCCCATATGGCCCCCAACGCCCCCAATATGGCCCCCAACCCCCCCATTATAGCCCCCAACCCCCCCACTATGGCCACCAACCCCCCCCATATGGCCCCCAACCCCCCCAATATGGCCACCAACCCCAATATGGCCCCCAACCCCCCCATATGGCCCCCAACCCCCCAATATGGCCCCCAACCCCCCCAATATGGCCACCAACCCCAATATGGCCCCCAACCCCCCCATATGGCCCCAAACCCCCCCAATATGGCCCCCAACCCCCCCATTATAGCCCCCAACCCCCCCAATATGGCCCCCAACCCCCCCTTTCCCCCCAGGTCGCCCCCCCGCTGCAGCCCCCCCCCGACCGAAGGCCCCATGGAGCCGCCGTGGGCTGTGTGTGCAGGTGGGGGTGGGGGGCACCCATGGGTGCTATCAAAAAGCGGGGGGGGGGCACTTATGGGTGGCATTAATATGGGGGGGGGGGGCACCCATGGGGGTCCTTTATGGGGGGGGGGCACTTATGGGTGGCATTAATATGGGGGGGGCACCCATGGGGGTCCTTTATGGGGGGGGGGGGGGCACCCATGGGTGGCATTAATATGGAGGGGGGCACCCATGGGGGTCCCTTTATTGGGGGGGGGGCACCCATGGGAGGCATTAATATGGGGGGGGGGGGCACCCATGGGTGGCATTGATGGGGAGGAGTATCTATGGGTGGTATTAATATGATGGGGGGGACACCCATTGGGATCCTTTATGGGGGGGGGGGCACCCATGGGAGGCATTAATATGGGGGGGGCACCCATGGGGGTCCCTTTATGGGGGGGGGCACCCATGGGAAGCATTTATGGGGGGGGGGGGGGAATATCTATGGGTGGTATTTATGTGGGGGGGGGCACCCATGGGTGGCATTGATGGGGGGGGGGAAATATCTATGGGTGGTATTTAAGTGGGGGGGGGCACCCATGGGTGGCATTAATATGGGGGGGGGGCACCCATTGGGATCCTTTATGGGGGGGGGCACCCATGGGTGGCTTTAATATGGGGGGGGGCACCCATGGGGGTCCCTTTATGGGGGGGGGCACCCATGGGAGGCATTAATATGGGGGGGGCACTTATGGGGGTCCCTTTATGGGGGGGGGCACCCATGGGTGGTATTAATATGATGGGGGGGACACCCATTGGGATCCTTTATGGGGGGGGGCACCCATGGGTGGCTTTAATATGGGGGGGGGGCACCCATGGGAGGCATTAATATGGGGGGGGCATTTATGGGGGTCCCTTTATGGGGGGGGGGCACCCATGGGTGGCATTAATATGGGGGGGGGGCACCCATTGGGATCCTTTATGGGGGGGGGGGGCACCCATGGGAGGCATTAATATGGGGGGGGCACTTATGGGGGTCCCTTTATGGGGGGGGGCACCCATGGGTGGCTTTAATATGGGGGGGGCACTTATGGGGGTCCCTTTATGGGGGGGGGCACCCATGGGTGCCATTAATGTGGGGGGGGGCTGATGGTTCCCAGCCCCCCATGCACACACACAGACACCCCCCCCATTTCCCCCCCCCCAGGTGGGAGCTCAGACGATGAGGTGCCCCCCCCCCGCCCCCCCCCCCGGCTGCACCCCACCCCCCCCCCCGGGCCGCCCCCATCTGCGCTTTGAGATCAGCAGTGAGGACGGACTGAGCGTCTGCGCCGACAGCATCGAGGGTGGGAACGGGGGGGGCAACGGGGGGGGGATGTGGGGATGGGGGGGGTGTGGGATGGGGGACATGGGGGGGGTCGTGGGGGGGGTGGATGGGGGGGGATGGGGGACATGGGGGGGGTCGTGGAGGGGGGGGATGGGGGGGAATGTGGAGGGGGTGGATGGGGGGGATGGGGGGGATGGGGGGGAGGACAGGGGATGGGGGGGATGGGGGGGGACGTGGATGGGGGGGACATGGGGGGGGATGTGGAGGGGGGGATGTGGGATGGGGGACATGAGGGGGTCGTGGAGGGGGTGGATGGGGGGGATGGGGGACATGGGGGGGGGGATGTGGGGATGGGGGACATGGGGGGGGGTGTGGGAGGAGGATGAGATGGGGGGGGATGGGGGACATGGGGGGGGATGTGGGGATGGGGGGGGTGGGGGGGGGGATGTGGGATTTGGGACATGAAGGGGGTCGTGGAGGGGGTGGATGGGGGGGGATGGGGGACATGGGGGGGTCGTGGAGGGGGGGGGATGGGGGGGAATGTGGAGGGGGTGGATGGGGGGGATGGGGGACATGGGGGGGGCGATGGGGAGGATGTGGGGATGGGGGACATGGGGGGACATGGGGGGGTGGGGGGGACGTGGAGGGGGGGATGGGGGACATAGGGGGGATGGGGGGGATGTGGAGAGGGGGGACATGGGGGGGATGGGGGACATGGGGGGGATGGGGGCGATGGGGGGGATGTGGATGGGGGGGGATGTGGGTGGAGGACAGGGGATGGGGGGGATGGGGGACATGGGGGGGGACGTGGAGGGGGGGGGCAGGGGGACATGGGGGGGATGGGGGGGATGTGGGGAGGGGTGGAATGGGGGGGGTGGGGGGGCATGTGGAGGGGGGGGATGGGGGTGATGGGGGGGAGGACAGGGGATGGGGGGGATGGGGGGGATGGGGGGGATGTGGAGGGGGGG
>NW_024096095.1:0-5394 GCF_016699485.2 Gallus gallus
GGGCGGGGTCTGAGAGGGGGCGTGGTCTTAGAGGGGGAGGGGCTAAAGGACAGCGTGGAATGAGAGGGGGCGTGGTCTGAGAGGGGGCGGGGTCTGAGAGGGGGCGGGGCTAAAGGGCAGCGTGGAATGAGAGGGGGCGTGGTCCTGAGAGGGGCGGGGTCTGAGAGGGGGCGGGGCTAAAGGGGGGCGTGGTCTGAGAAGGGGGCGGGGCTAAAGGGCGTGGTCGGAGTGGGGGCGGTCCCTGTGAGGGGGCGGAGCCTAATCGGGGTGGGGCTTAACGAGGGGGCAGGGCATGAGAGGGAGCGGGGCCTTAGAGGGGGGCGGGGCTTAATAGGGGCGGGGGTAAAGGGGGGCGTGGTCTGAGGGGGCGGGGCTAAAAGGGGGCTTGGTCTGAGAGGGGACGGGGCTAAAGGGAGGCGTGGTCTGAAAGGGGGCGGGGCTAAAGGGAGGCGTGGTCTGAAGTGGGGGCGGGGCTAAACCTGGACGTGGTCTGAATGGGGGCGTGGTCTGAGAGGGGGCAGCGTGGAAAGAGAGGGGGCGTGGTCTGAGAGGGGGCGTGGTCTGAGAGGGGGCGGGGCTAAACGGGGGCCGGGATCTGAGAGGGGGCGGGGTCTTAGAGGGGGAGGGGCTAAAGGACAGCGTGGAATGAGAGGGGGCGTGGTGTGAAAGGGGGCGGGGTCTGAGAGGGGACGGGGCTAAAGGGGGGCGTGGTCTGAGAGGGGGCGTCGTCTGAGGGGGCGGGGCTAAACGGGGGCCGGGATCTGAGAGGGGGCGGGGTCTTAGAGGGGGAGGGGCTAAAGGGCAGCGTGGAATGAGAGGGGTCGTGGTCTGAGAGGGGGCGGGTTTTAGAGGGGGGGCGGGGCTATAGGGGGCGTGGTCTGAGAGGGAACGGAGCTAAAGGGGGGCGTGGTTTGAGAGGGGGCGGGGCTAAAGGGGGCGGGGTCTGAGAGGAGGCGGAGTCTGAGAGGGGGCGGGGCTAAAGGGGGGCGTGGTCTGAGCGGGGTCGGGGCCTATCAGGGGGGCGGGGCCTATCAGGGGGCGGGGCCCTGTGAGGGGGCGGGCCCTGTGAGGGGACAGAGCCTAATCGGGGTGGGGCTTAACGAGGGGTGGGGCATGAGAGGGGGCGGGGCTAAAGGGGGGCGTGGTCTGAGAGAGGGCGGGTCTTAGAGGGGGAGGGGCTAAAGGGCAGCGTGGAATGAGAGGGGGCGTGGTCTGAGAGGGGGTGTGGCCTGAGGGGCGAGTTCTATCGAGGGGGGCGGGGTCTGAGAGGGGGCGTGGTCTGAGAGGGGGCGGGGCCGATCGGGGGAGGGGCTTGTGAGGGGGAGAGCTTAACGGGGGGGGCGGGGTCTGAGAGGGGGCGGGGTGTGGGGGCGGAGCCTAATCGGGGGGGGGGGACATAACGGGGGCGGGGTCTGTGAGGGGGCGGGGCCTATCCGGGATGGGCGTGGTCTGAAAGGGGGCGTGGTCTGAGAGGGGGCGGGGCTAAAGGGGGCGGGGTGTGCCCGGGTTGGGGCTAAACGGAGGGGTGGGGTGTGAGTGGGGGCGGGGCTAAAAGGGCTTAGGGGCCGGTGGGGGCGGGGCCTAACCGGGGGGAGGGCTGAGAGGGTTGGGTCTTAATGAGGGGCTGAGCAAGGCGGTGGGCGTGGCCTCACGCCCCTTCCCCCCCCCCCCCCCCCCCCCCCATCATTCCCAGGTATGAACATGACGCTGCGCTGGAGCTTCACCAACGGCACCACGTGGTGGGGGCGGGGCCTGCAGGTGTGGGCGGGGCCAAGCGGGGTACTCCTCCCTGGCGGCCCCGCCCCCTTCGGCTCTCGGCCCCGCCCCCCTCCTTTACCTCATCTACGAGAAGGGGCGGAGCCTCTCCACCGAGAGCGTCTCATTGGCCACCATCAGCGTTTATGGGGGGCTCTGACCCCGCCCCCCGAACCTCCCCCCCCCCCCCCCCCCCCCAAATAAAGGTGTTTCGGTGGCCCCACAGCCTCCTTCTTTACTTCCGGTGCCTCTCGTTGCCGTGGCGACGGCCAATGGGAGCCCGCGAGGACAACAGCCAATAGGAATCCGCGTGCCTGTCGCCATGGGGACATAAACGGCGACAGCCAATGGGAGCCCACGAGGACCCGTTGCCATGGAGACAGAATTGGCGACAGCCAATAGGAATCCGTGTGCCCATCGCCATGGAGACAGAAACGGCGACAGCCAATGGGAACCCGCGAGGACCCGTTGCCATGGAGACGGAAATTGAGACAGCCAATGGGAGCGCGGCCCACGAGGACCTGTTGCCATGGAGACGGAAATTGAGACAGCCAATGGGAGCCCGCGAGGACCTGTCGCCATGGAGACAGAAATGGCGACAGCCAGTGGAAGCCCACAAGGACCCGTTGCCATGGAGACAGAAGTGGCGACAGCCAATGGGAGCCTATGAAGACCCGTTGCTATGGAGACAGAATTGGCAACAGCCAATGGGAGCCCGCGAACACTTATCGCCATGGAGACAGAAATGGCGACAGCCAATGGGAGCCTGCGAGGTCTGGTCGCCGTGGAGACAGAATTGGCGACAGCCAATGGGAACCCATGAGGTCTTGTTGCCATGGAGACAGAAGTGGCAACAGCCAATGGGAGCCCGCAACGACCCGTTGCTATGGAGACAGAAACGGCGACAGCCAATGGGAACCCGCGAGGACAACAGCCAATAGGAATCCGCGTGCCCGTTGCCATGGAGACAGAAACGGCGACAGCCAATGGGAGCCTGCAAGGACCCGTTGCCATGGAGACAGAAATGAGAACAGCCAATAGGAATCCGTGTGCTCGTAGCCATGGAGACATAAATGGCAACAGCCAATGGGAGCCTGCGAGGTCCGGTCGCCATGGAGACAGACGTGGCGACAGCCAATGGGGAGCCCGCGAGAACAACAGCCAATAGGAATCCACGTGTCTGTCGCCATGGAGACAGAAACGGCGACAGCCAATGGGAGCCTACGAAGACCCGTCGCCATGGAGACAGAAATGAGAACAGCCAATAGGAATCCGTGTGCTTGTAGCCATGGAGACATAAATGGCAACAGCCAATGGGAGCCTTTGGAGACCCGTTGCCATGGAGACAGAAGTGGCAACAGCCAATGGGAGCCTACGAAGACCCGTTGCTATGGAGACAGAATTGGCGACAGCCAATGGGAACCCGCGAGGACAACAGCCAATAGGAATCCGCGTGCCCATCGCCATGGAGACAGAAACGGCGACAGCCAATGGGAGCCTGCGAGGACCCCTTGCTATGGAGACAGAATTGGCGACAGCCAATGGGAGCCCGCGAGGACCCGTTGCCATGGAGACAGAAGTGGCGACAACCAATGGGAGCCCGTGAGGACCCGTTGCTATGGAGACAGAATTGGCGACAGCCAATGGGAACCCGCGAGGACAACAGCCAATAGGAATCCGCGTGCCCATCGCCATGGAGACGGAAATTGAGACAGCCAATGGGAGCGCGGCCCACGAGGACCTGTTGCCATGGAGACGGAAATTGAGACAGCCAATGGGAGCCCGCGAGGACCTGTCGCCATGGAGACAGAAATGGCGACAGCCAATGGAAGCCCACAAGGACCCGTTGCCATGGAGACAGAAGTGGCGACAGCCAATGGAAGCCCACAAGGACCCGTTGCCATGGAGACAGAAGTGGCGACAGCCAATGGGAGCCTATGAAGACCCGTTGCTATGGAGACAGAATTGGCAACAGCCAATGGGAGCCCGCGAGCACTTATCGCCATGGAGACAGAAATGGCGACAGCCAATGGGAGCCTGCGAGGTCTGGTCGCCATGGAGACAGAATTGGCGACAGCCAATGGGAGCCCCCGAGGACCTGTTTCCATGGAGACAGAATTGGTGACAGCCAATGGGAGCCCGCGAGGTCCGGTCGCCATGGAGGCAGAATTGGCGACAGCCAATGGGAGCCTGCGAGGACCCGTTGCTATGGAGACAGAATTGGCGACAGCCAATGGGAGCCCGCAAGGACCCGTTGCTATGGAGACAGAATTGGCGACAGCCAATGGGAACCCGCGAGGACAACAGCCAATAGGAATCCGCGTGCCCATCGCCATGGAGACAGAAACGGCGACAGCCAATGGGAGCCTGCGAGGACCCCTTGCTATGGAGACAGAATTGGCGACAGCCAATGGGAGCCCGCGAGGACCCGTTGCCATGGAGACAGAAGTGGCGACAACCAATGGGAGCCCGTGAGGACCCGTTGCTATGGAGACGGAAGTGGCAACAGCCAATGGGAGCCTGCGAGGTCTGGTCGCCATGGAGACAGAATTGGCGACAGCCAATGGGAGCCTGCGAGGACCCGTTGCTATGGAGACAGAATTGGCGACAGCCAATGGGAACCCATGAGGTCTTGTTGCCATGGAGACAGAAGTGGCAACAGCCAATGGGAGCCCGCGAGGTCCGGTCGCCATGGAGACAGAATTGGCAACAGCCAATGGGAGCCCGCGAGGTCCGGTCGCCATGGAGACGGAAGTGGCAACAGCCAATGGGAGCCCGCAAGGACCCGTTGCTATGGAGACAGAAACGGCGACAGCCAATGGGAGCCCGCAAGGACCCGTTGCCATGGAGACAGAAGTGGCAACAGCCAATGGGAGCCCGCGAGGTCCGGTCGCCATGGAGACAGAATTGGCAACAGCCAATGGGAGCCCGCAAGGACCCGTTGCTATGGAGACAGAACTGGCGACAGCCAATGGGAACCCGCGAGGACAACAGCCAATAGGAATCCGCGTGCCCATCGCCATGGAGACAGAAACGGCGACAGCCAATGGGAGCCTGCGAGGACCCCTTGCTATGGAGACAGAATTGGCGACAGCCAATGGGAGCCCGCGAGGACCCGTTGCCATGGAGACAGAAGTGGCGACAACCAATGGGAGCCCGTGAGGACCCGTTGCTATGGAGACGGAAGTGGCAACAGCCAATGGGAGCCTGCGAGGTCTGGTCGCCATGGAGACAGAATTGGCGACAGCCAATGGGAGCCTGCGAGGACCCGTTGCTATGGAGACAGAATTGGCGACAGCCAATGGGAACCCATGAGGTCTTGTTGCCATGGAGACAGAAGTGGCAACAGCCAATGGGAGCCCGCGAGGTCCGGTCGCCATGGAGACAGAATTGGCAACAGCCAATGGGAGCCCGCGAGGTCCGGTCGCCATGGAGACGGAAGTGGCAACAGCCAATGGGAGCCCGCAAGGACCCGTTGCTATGGAGACAGAAACGGCGACAGCCAATGGGAGCCCGCGAGGACCCGTTGCCATGGAGACGGAAATTGAGACAGCCAATGGGAGCGCGGCCCGCGCCGCCCGAAGGCCCCCTGCAGAGCGGGGCGCTGCCCCCCGAGATGCCTCCTTCTCGACCGGAAGT
>NW_024096096.1:0-4183 GCF_016699485.2 Gallus gallus
CCCCCCCCCCCCTTTCAGACCCCTTTTCCCCCCCCCATTTTTGCCCCCCCCCCCCCCTTTCAGACCCCTTTTCCCCCCCATTTAAGCCCCCCCCCCCATTAATGGCTGCTCTGAGCTTTCCGTACCGGTGCGGCCGCCCCCGGGGGGGGGTTCTTTTTTGGGGGGGGGGCGTCGCTCCCTTTGGGTTTCCTTTTCTCCCTCTTCCGGTCGCGCTCCACAAAAGTGCCCTTCATTTTGGCTATGATGTCTGAGTCCGTTTGGCGTATTGGATGCGCTGCGGGGGGGGGGGGGGGGGGGCGTTAATTTGGGGGGGGGGGCATATTTTGGGGGGGCGCAATGGGAGAAAGGGGGGGGGGTCCAATGGTGGAGAATGGGGGGGGTATGGGGGGAACGGGGGGGGAATTGGGGGCGGAGGGGGAAACGGGGGGGGGGGCAATTTGGGGAATAAAAGGCCATTTTGGGGCGAAGAAAAGCCCCATTCGGGGGAGAAAAGCCCCATTTTGGGGGAGAAAAGACCCATTTTGGGGGAGAAAAGCCCCATTTCGGGTCGAATCCCCCCCATTTCAGGGCAGAAACCCCCATTTTGGGGTAGAAAAGCCCCATTTTGGGGGAAAAAGCCCCATTTTGGGGGAGAAAAGCCCCATTTTGGGGGAGAAAAGACCCATTTTGGGGGAGAAAAGACCCATTTCGGGTCGAATCCCCCCCATTTCAGGGCAGAAACCCCCATTTTGGGGTAGAAAAGCCCCATTTTGGGGAAAAAGGCCCCATTTTGGGGTAGAAAAGCCCCATTTTGGGGTAGAAAAGCCCCGTTTTGGGATAGAAAAGCCCCGTTTTGGGGTCTCACCATGGGCTTGTCATAGAAAGGGAAGCCCTGCATGGCAGAAAAGCCCCATTTTGGGTAGAAAAAGCCCCGTTTTGGGGAGAAAAGCCCCCATTTCAGGGCAGGAACCCCCATTTTGGGTTAGAAAAGCCCCGTTTTGGGGTCGAAAAGCCTCATTTTGGGGTAGAAAAGCCCCATTTTGGGGGAGAAAAGCCCCGTTTTGGGGGAGAAAAGCCCCCATTTCAGGGCAGGAAACCCCCATTTTGGGTTAGAAAAGCCCCGTTTTGGGGTCGAAAAGCCTCATTTTGGGGTAGAAAAGCCCCATTTTGGGGGAGAAAAGCCCCGTTTTGGGGGAGAAAAGCCCCCATTTCAGGGCAGGAACCCCCATTTTGGGGTAGAAAAGCCCCGTTTTGGGGTAGAAAAGCCCCATTTTGGGGGAGAAAAGCCTCGTTTTGGGGGAGAAAGGCCCCCATTTCAGGGCAGGAACCCCCATTTTGGGTTAGAAAAGTCCCGTTTTGGGGTAGAAAAGCCCCATTTTGGGGTAGAAAAGCCCCATTTTGGGGGAGAAAAGCCCCATTTTGGGGTCTCACCATGAGCTTGTCGTAGAAGGGGAAGCCCTGCATGGCAGAAAAGCCCCATTTTAGGGTAAAAAAAGCCCCGCTTTGGGGTCTCACCATGGGCTTGTCATAGAAAGGGAAGCCCTGCATGGCAGAAAAGCCCCATTTTGGGGTAGAAAAGCCCCGTTTGGGGGGAGAAAAAGCCCCCATTTCAGGGCAGGAACCCCCATTTTGGGGTAGAAAAGCCCCGCTTTGGGGTCTCACCATGGGCTTGTCGTAGAAGGGGAAGCCCTGCATGGAGCGCAGCGCGTTGGTGGCGCTGCCCATCTCCTTGAAGATGACGAAGGCCTGCCCCCTCATCTTCAGGCTGCGGGACACCAGGATGTCCAGGATCTGCCCGAACTGCGAGAAGATGGCGTACAGCGACTTCTTCAGCTCTGCAATTATGGGATGGGCGGCGCCGCGTTAAAGGGGGAGGGGCTGGGACCCCCTCCCCACACCCCCCACGCCCCCTTCACGGCGTGGCCTGAAGGTTTGCGGGGTGTATTTGGGGGTTTTATGGGGGCTCTGAGTGGGACTTTGTGGGCATCGGGGTACTCAGTGGGAATCGGTGTCACCTATGAGACCCCCCCGGGTCACCCAATGGGATCCAATGTCACCCACACGTCCCCCATGGGCCCCCCCAGGTCTCTTATGGGGACCCAATGTCACCCCTGGGCCCCCCCCAGGTCACCCAATGGGACCCAATGTCACCCCTGGGCCCCCCAGGTCCCCCCCAGGTCCCCTATTGAGACCCAATGTCACCCCTGGGCCCTTACTGGAATCCCATGGTCCCATACTGAGGTCTGTGTCCCCTCCAGGTCCCATTCTGGGATCCCACAGTCCCATACTGGGATCCCCCCCACCCCCATGCCCCATACCGGGATCCCATGTCCCCCCCAGTCCCCATACTGGGATCCCACAGTCCCATACTGGGATCTGTGCCCCCCCCAGCCCCCATACTGGGATCTCCCCCCCCCCCGGCCCCCTCCCCGCCCCTCACCATCCTTCTTGATCTTCTCGTTCAGGTTATTGATGTAAATGGTGTGGTTGGGACGCGCCTCCTGCACCGCCATTGCTCTGCGCTGGGGAGCGGCCACGAAAGGGTTAACCCCTCCCCGTGGCCCCGCCCCCTTTCCGTGTGGCCCCGCCCCCCAACATCCGGGTCCTTCCCCCCCCCCCCCAAGGCCTCCGGGCGGGGAAACCCCCCGAGGAGTCCCCAAATCCCGAATTTTCCCCCCCAGAACCCTCTGAGCCGTTCCGGAAGTCCCTCCCGAAGCTCTGAACCCCTCCGGATCCCCCAAAACTCCGCGATTTTCACCCAAAATCCGCCCCCCGCCCTCCCCGGACCTCCTCAGCCCTCACCGCCTCCTCTTCGCTCGCGCCTCGCGCGTTGTGCCCGCCCTCCGCCTCTGCCGTCCAATCCCCAGGCGGCCTTCTCGCTACTCGGCCAATAGAAAGCGCTTCTGGCGCTGTGCCCGCCCCGCAATCCTCCTGCGCCCAATCCCAACGCCGTTCATCTCGCCTATCAGCCAATGGGAAGCGCTCATCTCTCGTCCCCGCCCCTTTCCTCCGGTTCCCTCAGCGTGAAACCGGAAGGGGCGGGCATTCGGGCGGAAGTGTGCTTTCTCGCCGCCGTCCGCCATTCCTCGACGCTGGCAGTGAACGTTCCGCTCCCGCTCCCTCCGCCGCCGCCCCCCCCGCTCCCGCCGCTGCCGCCCCCCCCGAAAATGGGACCTCCGTGCGGCCCTGGAGCGGACGGCGGCGGAGGTGGAGGACGGCGGCATCCGGGAGCTGCTGAGGAGGCGGCGGGATAGGTGAGGGGCACGGAGCGCCGTGGGAGGCCTTGGCGGGGGAGGGGGGGTTCCGTTTCCGGGTGGGAACGGGGCCGTGCCGAAAGGTTCCGGGGAACTTTGGTTCCGGGGGTGATGGGAGGGATTTGGGGTTCCCACTGCTGGAGGGGGAGGGTCGTCCTGTTGAGGGGGGTCCCTCCTATTTGGGGGGGGGGGGGGTCTGTTCTATTTGGGGGGGTCCCTTCTATTTCAGCTGGGTGTCCTTTGGGGTGGGTCCCTTCAATTTGGGGGGGGGTCTCATCCATTGGGGAGTCCCCTTTTATTTGAAGGGGGGTCTCTCCTATCTGGGGGGGGGGGGGGGGGTTCATCCACTGGGGGGTCTCATCCGTTGGGGTATCCTCTCCTAATCGGGGGAGGTCCCCATTTATTTGGGGGGGGTCCCATCCATCCATTGGGCTGTCCCTTTCTATTGGGGAGGTCCCTCCCATTTGGGGCTATCCCCTCCTATTTTGGGAGGGGTCCCTCCTGTTTGGAGGGGGGGGGTCCCTCTTATTCAGGCGATCCCCCACATTGGGCTCCACCCCCCTATTAGAGGGGGTCACCCCCACCCCTTCACCCCCCCCCCCTTACTTTTGCCCCCCCCCCCCCCCCCCCAGCCTGACCCCCGACCTCCAATGGCTCCTCCTGCACCGCCCCGCTCCCCCCCTCCTCCAGGACGGCCCACAGTGAGTACCACCTTTCCCATTGGAAGGGGGGGTTTCCCTACTTTTTTGTCACGGGGGGGGGGCTCAATGGACCCCCCCCCCCTCATTTCCTATTCCCCCCTCCCCCAAGGTGTGGGCTGGTAGCCCTATGGATGGGGGGGTCCCTGGTGGCCCCCGGGCACGGGCTGACGTTGGCTCAGGTGGTGCAGACAGCGTTGGAGCGCCGTTATACGCTGCAAGGGGAGATGTTCTCTGGTATTTAACCGGGGG
>NW_024096097.1:0-3676 GCF_016699485.2 Gallus gallus
CCCCCGCCCCCTTTCATCCCCCCCTTCCCCCATCCCCCTCATTCTCCCTTCTTATCCATCCCCATCCCCCCTCCATCCCCCCCCCCATATCCCCCTCCTTTCCACCCCCCCTCCCCCCCCCCAATCCCCCAACCCCCCTTCCACCCCCCATCCCCCTCATCCCCCCCTCCACCCCCCCCAAAACCCCTCCTATCCCCCCCACCCTTCCTCCCCCCCCCATCCCCTCCTCCATCCATCAATGGAGGACCCCTCAGACCCCCTTCATCCCCCCCATATCCCCCCCCCATATCTCCCTCCTATACCCCCTCCCCCCATCCCCCCCCCCCCCCACACCCCCCTTCCCCCCCCCATCCCCCATATCCCCCTCTTATCCCCCCCTCCATCCCCTCCCCATCCCCTCCCCCCAAAGCGCTCCTATTGGTCGGTTCCGCTCTGAGGGCGTGGCTTTCTGCGGCTGCCAGCGCTGATTGGGCAGTTCACCTCTTCACCTCAACCAATCAAAGAGCGCGGCCTGCACTCAGCCCCGCCCACGAGCCGCAACCAATCAGCGCTGCTAAACTCAACGCGGCGTCCCGCCCCCCGATGCGAGCCGAGCCAATGGGAAGCGCGCTGCGCCCTCCGCCCCGCCCACCGCTGTGCGCGCAGCCAATCAGAATTAGAAGGGCATAAACCGAGAGAGAATAAGCGCCTATGTGCAGCATTGGTGGTTCAGTGGTAGAATTCTCGCCTGCCACGCGGGAGGCCCGGGTTCGATTCCCGGCCAATGCAAAGCGCCCTGGTCTGTATTTTTTATTCCTCCTTTCCTATTATCAGCATATCAGCACCGGCCATATTAATATTAATTACTATTTTATCATCATCCTAATTGTGTTGAAAGAGAAAAAAAGTAAAAAAAAAAAAAGGAACGGGTTTCAGGAGCAAACGGCCGAGGAAAAGGCTACAAAGCAAAGGGATAAAAGGACGAGCGAACGTCCCTGGGTGGGCTCGAACCACCAACCTTTCGGTTAACAGCCGAACGCGCTAACCGATTGCGCCACAGAGACCCGCGTTGGCCGCCATTCAGCTCAACCGGACTGCAGAGCGAGCGGTTCCCGCAGCGCCGAAAGGAGGTTAAAATAACCCCGAATGGGAACGGGAATGACGTCAGAAGGGCGCGGAGTGACGTCACGCGGAGGGAGGGGGGTCCGCCGGTTGCAGAGGGCAACGGGGTCCCCGACGGAAGGTGGGGTAAAGTGGGAGTGGGAGCGGCGTGAAATGAATGGGGGTGGAAAAAGGGGGGGGGGAGGGGGGGCGGGATGGGAAATGGGGGGAAAAAAATGGGAAGTGGGGCAAAAAAAGGAGAGGGAGGATAAAAGGTTCGCACCCGACGAGGATGGGATTCGAACCCACGCGTGCAGAGCACAATGGATTAGCAGTCCATCGCCTTAACCACTCGGCCACCTCGTCCGCTGTGTTCGCCCCGCGTCGCGTCACGCCATAGGCTGCGCCGCCTCGGGGGGCGGGGCGAAGGGTTGGGGGGAACCAATGAGCTGCGGGGGATGAGGAGGAGAGGGCGGAAGGGGCGGGGAGAAGCTCTGAGGTGAACCAATGAGCGAGCGAGGAAGGGAAGGGGTGGGCTTAGGGGGCGGGGCCAGTGGGAAGGGATAAACCAATGAGCGGGGGCGGAAGGGAAAAGGCGGGGCGAAGGATTAACCAATGAGCGGCGGTGCTGCGGCAGGGGCGGGCGCAAGGGGCGGGACAAAGAGGTAGGACGAACCAATGAGCGGCGGAGGGAGGGAAGGGGCGGGCGGAAGGGGCGGGGCGAAGGCGGAGCGTGCAGCCAATGAGCGGCGGCGGTAGGCAGGGGGTGGGAGCAGGGGATGTAGCTCAGTGGTAGAGCGCATGCTTCGCATGTATGAGGTCCCGGGTTCAATCCCCGGCATCTCCACGTGGCTTTTTGTTCCGCCTTAATTAATCCTGGTCGTTAATTTTGCCTTCATTAACCTTCACGGATCCCATCGAGCCGTGTATGAGGAAGGTTGTTACGAGTGCGGGTCAGCTTTGCGGGTCTCTTCTTAATTTTTAATCCCTCTATTGCAATGGAGGACATTTAATGCGTCATTAATGGGTGCGGAGTAATGGCATTAATAAGGGCAGCAGAGTGGCGCAGCGGAAGCGTGCTGGGCCCATAACCCAGAGGTCGATGGATCGAAACCATCCTCTGCTAATTGTTTTCCGCCCGTTCTGCGCCGTTTTTAATTACCTCCGCTAATTGATTATCCCCTCCCCCCCTTTTTTTTTTCTTCTTTTTGACTCTTTTGGCCCCAAAACAGGGAGGGGAATGGGGGAGGAACGGTGGGAAGGGGGAAATGGGGGAGAATTTGGGGAGAGGACGGTGGGAAATGGGGGAAGAGTGGTGGGAATTGGGGGAAGGGAGGAGGATTTGGGGGGGGAAAGGTGGGAATTGGGGGAAAAAAATGGAGAATTGGGGAAAATAAAGGTGAGGATTGGGAAAAATGGTGGGAATTGGGGAGAGAATGGTGGGAATTGGGGGAAAAAAAGTGGGAATTGGGGAAAGAAAGAAGAATTTGGGGGAAAAAGGCAAGAATTGGGGAAAGAAAGGCGAGAATTGGGGAAAGAATGGTGGGAATTGGGGAAAGAATGGTGGGAATTGGGGGAAAAAAGGTGAGAATTGGGGGAAAATGGAGAAATTGGGGAAAGAATGGTGAGAATTGGGGAAAGAATTGTGGGAATTTGGGAAAAAAGGTGGGAATTGGAGAAAGAAGGAAGAATTTGGGGAAAGAAAGGAGAATTTGGGGAAAGAAAGGTGAGAATTGGGGAAAGAACGGTGGGAATTGGGGAAATATAGGTGAGAACTGGGGAAAGAAAGGAGAATTTGGGGAAAGAAAGGAGAATTTGGGGAAAGAAAGGAGAATTTGGGGGGGAAAATGCAAGAATTGGGGAAAGAAAGGCGAGAATTGGGGAAAGAATGGTGGGAATTGGGGGGAAAAGGTGATAATTGGGGAAAGAAAGGAGAATTTAGGGGGAAAAGGTGAGAAATGAGGAAAGAATGGTGGGAATTTGGGAAAGAAAGATGAGAATTGGGGGAAAAAAAGGTGGGAATTGGGGAAAGAAAGGAGAATTTGGGGAAAGAAAGGAGAATTTGGGGAAAGAACGGTGAGAATTGGGGAAAGAATGGTGGGAATTGGGGGAAAAAAAGTGGGAATTGGGGAAAGAAAGAAGAATTTGGGGGGAAAAAGGCAAGAATTGGGGAAAGAAAGGCGAGAATTGGGGAAAGAATGGTGGGAATTGGGGGAAAAAAAGGTGAGAATTGGGGGAAAATGGAGAAATTGGGGAAAGAATGGTGATAATTGGGGAAAGAATTGTGGGAATTTGGGAAAAAAGGTGGGAATTGGAGAAAGAAGGAAGAATTTGGGGAAAGAAAGGAGAATTTGGGGAAAGAAAGGTGAGAACTGGGGAAAGAATGGTGGAAATTGGGGAAAGAATGGTGGGAATTTGGGAAAAAAAGGTGGGAATTGGGGAAAGAAAGGAGAATTTGGGGGAAAAAAGTGAATTTGGGAAAGAAAGGCGAGAATTGAGGAAAGAAAGGTGGGAATTGGGGGAAAAATGGTGAGAATTGGGGAAAGAAAGGAGAAATTGGGGAAAGAAAGGTGGGAATTGGGGAAAGAAAGGTGGG
>NW_024096098.1:0-3291 GCF_016699485.2 Gallus gallus
GCGTTCTGCCCCCCAGTATAGACCCCATAGCCCCCCCCATTGGATTCTGACCCCCCCCCATGGGGTTCTGCCCCCCAATATTGACCCCATAACCCCCCCGATTGGGTTCTGAAACCCAACGTTGACCCCATAGCCCCCCCCATTGCGTTCTGCCCCCCAGTATAGACCCCATAGCCCCCCCCATAGGGTTCTGCCCCCCAATATTGACCCCATAGCTCCCCCCATGGGGTTCTGCCCCCCAGCATTGACCCCATAGCCGCCCCCATAGGGTTCTGACCCCCCCATGGGGTTCTGCCCCCCAATATAGACCCCATAGCCCCCCCGATTGGGTTCTGCCCCCCAAGATTGGCCCCATAGCCCCCCCATTGGTTTCTGCCCCCCAATATTAACCCCATAGCCCCCCCATTGGGTTCTGCCCCCCAGTATAGACCCCATAGCCCCCCCCATAGGGTTCTGCCCCCCAATATTGACCCCATAGCCCCCCCCATGGGGTTCTGCCCCCCAGCATTGACCCCATAGCCCCCCCCATTGGGTTCTGCCCCCCCCCCATGGGGTTCTGCCCTCCAATATTGACCTCATAGCCGCCCCCATAGGGTTCTGACCCCCCCATGGGGTTCTGCCCCCCAATATAGACCCCATAGCCCCCCCGATTGGGTTCTGCCCCCCAAGATTGGCCCCATAGCCCCCCCATTGGTTTCTGCCCCCCAATATTAACCCCATAGCCCCCCCATTGGGTTCTGCCCCCATTACCCCCCATTGCCCCCTCCATCCCACCCCACATCCACCCCACCGTCCATCTGTCCATCCCCATTGCCCCCCATTGACCCCATTCTTCCCCACATCCACCCCACCGTCCGTCTGTCCGTCCCCATTGCCCCCCATTGACCAATCCTTCCCCATTGACCCCCATTGACCAATCCATCCCCTTATCCACCCCACTGTCCGTCTGTCCGTCCCCATTGACCCCCATTGACCCCATCCATCCCCACATCCACCCCACCGTCCATCTGTACGTCCCCATTGCCCCCCATCCCCCCCCATCCCACCCCATAGCCACCCCACATCCACCCCACCGTCCGTCTGTCCGTCCCCATTGCCCCCCATTGACCAATCCTTCCCCATTGCCCCCCATTGACCAATCCATTCCCTTATCCACCCCACTGTCCGTCTGTCCGTCCCCATTGACCCCCATTGACCCCATGCATCCCCATATCCACCCCACCGTCCGTCTGTCCATCCCCATTGCCCCCCATCCCCCCCATCCCACCCCATAGCCACCCCACATCCACCCCACCGTCCGTCTGTCCGTCCCCATTGAGCCCCATTGACCAATCCTTCCCCATTGACCCCCATTGACCAATCCATCCCCTTATTCACCCCACTGTCCGTCTGTCCGTCCCCATTGACCCCCATTGACCCCATCCATCTCCACATCCACCCCACCGTCCGTCTGTCCATCCCCATTGCCCCCCATCCCCCCCATCCCACCCCATAGCCACCCCACATCCACCCCACCGTCCCTCTGTCCGTCCCCGTTGCCCCCCACCCCCCCCATCCATCCCTATATCCTCCCCTCTGTCCATCCCTACCCCCCCCACCCCCCCCACCGCCCCCCCCTCCCTCCGCCCATCCCTCTGCCCGTCCCACCCCCCCCCCTTATCCCCCCCCCCCCCCCCAATCCCCGCCCCTCTCCGCGCCATCTCCTATTTCGGTGCGAAACCACCGCTCTCCCCCCCCTCCCCCCGCGCCGCCACCCCCCCCCCCCCGCGCTCCGTGCGCGTGATGACGTCAGCACTGACGCTCCCCCCCGGCCCTCCCCCCCCCCCCCCCTCCCCGCGGGTGACGTCACGGTGACGTCGGCGGGGGCCGGGGGCCATATAAGCCGGGCTCGGGATGCGCCGCGCGGCGCGAGGCGAGGATGCTCCGCTCCACCAAAGGCGCCTCCAAGGCGCGGCGCGACCAAATCAACGCCGAAATCCGCGCCCTCCGCGATCTCCTCCCGCTGCCCGATGGCGACCGCCCGAGGCTCTCCTACCTTCACGTCATGGCCCTCGCCTGCATCTACACGAGGAAAGGAGCTTGCTTGCGGCCCGGTGAGTTTTGGGGGTACGGGTGGGGGGATTGGGGAGGCGGCGGGACGGGAGAGGCAGCGGGAGGTGTGGAAGGAGCTGAGGGTTCAGCACCGTGGACAGCGAGCGGGAGGTGCGCGGGGTTCAGCACCGTGGACAGCGAGCGGGAGGTGCGCGGGGTTCAGCACCATGGACAGGGGACGGGAGAGGCGCTGAGGGTTCAGCACCATGGACAGCGAGCGGGAGGTGCGCGGGGGTTCAGCACCGTGGACAGCGGACAGGGGGACGGGGGGTGCGCGGTGCTCAGCACCATGGACAGCGGACAGAGGACGGGAAAGGCACTGAGGGTTCAGCACCATGGACAGCGAGCGGGGAATGGGAGCTGCGCGGATTTCAGCACCGTGGACAGCGGACAGGGGACAGGCGAGGTGCTGAGGGTTCAGCACCGTGGACAGCGGTCAGGGGACAGGCGAGGTGCTGAGGGTTCAGCATCGTGGATAGCGGTCAGGGGACGAGAGGCATATGGGATTCAGCACCATGGACGGGGAATGGGATCTGTGCGGGGTTCGGCATCGTGCACAGTGGTCAGGGAGGACGGGAGGAGTACGGGGTTCAGCACCAGGGACAGCGAGCGAGGAATGGGAATGGGAGCTGTACGGGGTTCAGTACCGTGAACAGCGGATAGAGGACAGGAGAGATGCTGAGGAACCGGAGTGGGGTTTGTAAGGGGTTCGGCAGCATGGACAGTGAGCGGGAGGAGAGCTGCTGAGGGGGTTCAGCACCATGGACAGCGGGCAGGGAGAGAGAAGAGGTGCTGAGGGTTCGGCAGCATGGACCGCGAACGGGGAAGGGGAGCTGTATGGGCTTCAGCACCGTGGACAGCGATAGGGGAATGGGAGCTGTATGGGGTTCAGGATCGTGGACAGTGGTCAGGGAGGACGGGAGGAGTACGGGGTTCAGCACCATGGATAGCGAATGGCAATGGGGGGAACAGGAGAGGTGCTGACGGTTCAGCACCATAGACAGCGAGCGGGGAATGGGAGCTGTACTTGGTACAGCATCGTGGATAGCGGTCAGGGACGGGAGGAGTACGGCGTTCAGCACCGTGGGCAGTGGATAGAGGACAGGAGAGATGCTGAGGGGCTTCAGCACCGTGGACAGCGAGCAAGCGGGATGTGTACAGGGTGGGATGTGTCCATGGAGAGAGGAGAGGGGGACGGAA
>NW_024096099.1:0-2948 GCF_016699485.2 Gallus gallus
AGGAGTTTTGATGACAGTATGCTAGAAGAACTGTTCTCAGTTCTTCTCTGAAGAGTTAGTGTCAAGGTTTCTTGTCTACACCAAAAGCTCTTTTCACTTCTACCTAGGCTAGTCGGTTCTGGAGTCTGTGTTTCCTGCATACTCACCTTAACGTACTAAATCGTCTACAGACATAATTCCATGACACTTATTATCCACATTATAATAGGTGAAGAAATGACAGAAAACTGAGAATACCGACTGCAATCATTTATTAAGTAGATTTTTATTAGTATCTTTGATGGCTTGTTACACTGTGAGTTTTCTATCAATTGGCATGATGGAAGAGCATAGATCTATGCATTAATAGGCAAGACTGGTTACCCTGGTCAGATATCTGATTGGGGATTAATCAATGCCATGTATAGAGGATCTTCTATCTTAGGATAGAAGCAGGGTTAGACAATTACCACTAATTCATGACAAAAGACTGTACTGCTTTCAAGGTGGGTATTCATGAAAGTGATATAGCTAGGCATCTCATGGAGCAGCTGGCTTCACACAGTGACAGCTTGGGCATTTTGCATGTTATTCTCAAGACTGGGATGCCAAGCATCTAAGCACAGGCTACAACAGCATTTGGTGATAGCTCCAATCTTGATTGCTCCAGAAGCTAGGATGGACCTGCATGTTTATGAAATAAACTGCTTTGTACTGTTCCAAGGCAGTATTCTTTGTCAAGAAGGTGATCTATGTAACTGGATGTTGCATGATTACACAGACCCTAAATGAGTCTACTACATTAGCTCAATGAGGAGCATTTCCCAGGTTAGCACTGCAGCGGGCAATGTAGTAACTGTTGTCTGAGACTTTGCGGAGGCCAATTTCGTTTGGGGGACTATCACCGCTACTGTGGCACCAGGATGTAGTATGCAGAGAATACTTTTGAGGGAAGTAGGCCTCTGTAAACTAAACATGCCATGAATTGGCTCAAGCCTGCCAAGATATTTGCTGTATGCAGACAAAACCTTTTTTTGTAGGCTGATCCACACTATCTATTTTGAATCCTTTGGTCACGTATCATATCAACGCAACAATGCCTCACCAGCTCCTCTGTTAGCACCCATATTAGTTACTAGCTCCACTGTTCCAAGAATGGACTGTGGCTTGTAACGATTTGTGCAACTGGTAGGATGATTTTGAAATGATGCTGTTGGTATTGACATAGCTCACAATTTCCTTTTCCTTAATCATTTTTTGTAAAGTACACTGAGATCCATCACTAAACGACATTTTATACTCTGTTTATCTCTTTCTCTCTCTCAGTCTCTTCATTCATTTATATACTCCTTAGTATTTTTTCATCATTCCACTTCCTTCTTTTTCCTACAGAGAGTTTTTTAATTATTATTGCTATATTTGTTAAAGCAATTCTGATTTCAAAAAAACAATATTTTCTTACTACTATGTCAGCACATTTTCCAAGAAGTTGGCGACATTGTGAAGCCACTCAGCAAATGAGATCAATTATGGCAAGTGGAGAAGTGCACAAAGACTGTACGAAAATTAAATGTCACTCCAAGCCTCACAGAGATCAAGAAAGAGACCTAGGGAAATCCAGGCCAGTCATCTGACCTTGATCTCTGGGTAGGTGATGGAACAGCTAATACTACAAATCATCCAGTTGGGGCCAGTCACAAGTGGTGTTCTCCAGGGCTCAGTATTGACTCCTGTTCTCTCTAATATACTTAGCAATGATGGGAATAAGGGTATTAAGCTGCATCCTCAGTAAGTTTGCAGACAACAAGAAGTCAAGCACAAATGTTGATCTGCTTGAGGATAAGAAGGCTCTACAGAGGGATCTTAATGGGCTGGACCAATGGGCCAAAGCCAGTTGTATGAGGTTCAACTAGGCTAAAAGCCAGATACTGTACTTGGGTCACAGCCAAGTCCATGCAATGCTACGGACTGGAGGAAGAGTGGCTTTAAAGCTGCCTGGTGGAAAAGGACCTGGGTTTGCAGCATGATAGGCAGCCAAAATACGAGCCAGCAATGTGCTCAGGTGACCAAGAAAGCCAAACACCTTCCTGGCTTGTATCAGAAATTGTGTCGCTAGCAGGACTAAGGAGATGATTGCACCCCTGTATTCAACCCTGGTGAGGCCACACCTTGAATACTGTGCTCAGTTTTGGGCATCTCACTAGAAGCAAGGCTTCAAGATACTGGAGCATGTTCCAAGAAGGGCAACAAAGACAGTGCCAGGTCTAGAGGCAAGTCTTATGAGGAGCAACTGAAGGAACTGGCGTTATTTAGCCTAGAGAAAGAGAGACTTAGGGGAGATAAGCTCTCATAACTACCTCAAAAGAGATTGTAGTGAGGCAGTAGTCAGTCTCTTTTCCCAAGGAAGATCAGTAGGACAAGAGGAAATGTCGATAAGTTGCACAAAGGAGGACGTTAGGTTGGATATTAGGGAAAAAGATATTCACTGGAAGGGTTGCAAAGCATTGGAACAGGCTCTCCAAGGAAATGGTTGAGTCATCATCCCTGGATAATATTTAAAAGACTTGTAGATGTACTGCTTACGGGACATGGTTTAGTGATAGACTTGTCAGTGCTATGTTAATGATTGTATTTGATGATGTTAGAAATCCTTTTCAGTGTAAGTGATCTTACAATTCTGCAATTTCCAGGCACACAAAAGAGAAGAAAATCATCAGGAGTTCGGATTCACCAAGGGAAGGTCATGTCAGACCAATCTACTAAGTTTCTATAATGAAATGACCAGGCCTAATAGATGAGGGGCTGAGAACAGCTGTTGTTTTCCTGGACTTCAGTACGGCCTTTGACAGTGACCCACATAAGATCCTAATAGGTAAGCTGTTTAAGTATGAGTGAAGTGGATCAAAAACTGTCAGTTCCCTCTGTGCCCTGGCATTTCTGATCCCATCGCTATAGGTCAGATAGCACCC
>NW_024096100.1:0-2415 GCF_016699485.2 Gallus gallus
AGAAGAAACTTTATTATATGCAAAAGAATAATGAATTAACTATTGTCCTTCCAAGAAAACTTGACAATTTTAATAGAATGCAACTTTTTTTTTAATGTGCATTAACCTGTAAGGAAACAACGGACCATTTTAGTTATCTTCTGCACAACTGTTATGACTCCAGAAACCAAATATGCATGACTGACCTGTAAAAACAGATTGTAAATATTGCCCTGTGTAATTTCAATAAAAGACAACATTTAGGTGAAATAATAGGAAATTGCATATAAATTCTACAAGTCTCAAAACATTCAAGTCAAGTGGTGTGCTACAAAGCTGCATATTGGGGTACGGTAGGATATATCCTAATGGTATAGCTCCATACCTGAAGCCTGTTTTTTTCTTTATGATGTGCAAGGCTTATCAAGACTTGGTGGAAGAACTCCTGAGATCCTGTCAAGTGCTCCTCTCTTAAAATCTACAAATTTGTTCGTCTGCCTCCTGATGTTCACACTCAAGCTAGAGAAGAGATTCAGATGCCTCAAGTTACCTAGAAATGCATGGGAACGTCACACGGATCTCATCTGAGCAATTGAGGGAAATATGAATAAAAAGAATTCTTGATATTCATCTTCAATGAAATTTAAGGCTTTCACTTTAAGGCTGGAAAGTTACTTTGCCTAGAGAAAATAGGGCTCTAGGGAGATATTACTTTGGCCCTCCAGTATTTGAAGGGGACCTACAGGAAGGATAGGGATGGACTCTTTAACAGGGAGTATAGCAATAGGACAAGGAGTAAGTCGTAAACTGAAAAAGGGTAGACTTAAATGTGAGGAAGAAACTCTTCACTGTGGTAGTGAGGCACAGGCTGCCCAGAGAGGCTGTGGATGCCCCATCCCTGGAGGTATTCAAGGCCAGGTTGGATGGGGCCCAGTGCAGCCTGATTTGGTGAGTGACAGCCTTGCCTATGTTGTTCCACATATCATAGAATGGCTTGGGTTGGAAGGGGACCTCAAGGATCATCAAGCTCCAACCACCCTGCCACAGGCAGGGCCACCAACATCTATATGTAATACTAGACCAGGCTGCCCAGTGCCCCATCCAACCTGGCGTTGAACACGTCCTGGGATAAGGCAAATAAAAGGAAATTACATATCAATTCTACAATTCTACAAAACATTCAAATCAAGTGGTGCACTACACAACTGCATATTCATGTTCCACACAATCTATTGTGTGGAACATGAATATGCAGTTGTGTAGTGCACCACTTGATTTGAATGTTTGTAGAATTGTAGAATTGATATGTAATTTCCTTTTATTTGCCTTATCCCAGGACGTGTTCAACGCCAGGTTGGATGGGGCACTGGCAGCCTGGTCTAGTATTACATATAGATGTTGGTGGCCCTGCCTGTGGCAGGGTGGTTGGAGCTTGATGATCCTTGAGGTCCCTTCCAACCCAAGCCATTCTATGATATGTGGAACAACATAGGCAAGGCTGTCACTCACCAAATCAGGCTGCACTGGGCCCCATCCAACCTGGCCTTGAATACCTCCAGGGATGGGGCATCCACAGCCTCTCTGGGCAGCCTGTGCCTCACTACCACAGTGAAGAGTTTCTTCCTCACATTAAGTCTACCCTTTTTCAGTTTACGACTTACTCCTTGTCCTATTGCTATACTCCCTGTTAAAGAGTCCATCCCTATCCTTCCTGTAGGTCCCCTTCAAATACTGGAGGGCCAAAGTAATATCTCCCTAGAGCCCTATTTTCTCTAGGCAAAGTAACTTTCCAGCCTTAAAGTGAAAGCCTTAAATTTCATTGAAGATGAATATCAAGAATTCTTTTTATTCATATTTCCCTCAATTGCTCAGATGAGATCCGTGTGACGTTCCCATGCATTTCTAGGTAACTTGAGGCATCTGAATCTCTTCTCTAGCTTGAGTGTGAACATCAGGAGGCAGACGAACAAATTTGTAGATTTTAAGAGAGGAGCACTTGACAGGATCTCAGGAGTTCTTCCACCAAGTCTTGATAAGCCTTGCACATCATAAAGAAAAAAACAGGCTTCAGGTATGGAGCTATACCATTAGGATATATCCTACCGTACCCCAATATGCAGCTTTGTAGCACACCACTTGACTTGAATGTTTTGAGACTTGTAGAATTTATATGCAATTTCCTATTATTTCACCTAAATGTTGTCTTTTATTGAAATTACACAGGGCAATATTTACAATCTGTTTTTACAGGTCAGTCATGCATATTTGGTTTCTGGAGTCATAACAGTTGTGCAGAAGATAACTAAAATGGTCCGTTGTTTCCTTACAGGTTAATGCACATTAAAAAAAAAAGTTGCATTCTATTAAAATTGTCAAGTTTTCTTGGAAGGACAATAGTTAATTCATTATTCTTTTGCATATAATAAAGTTTCTTCC
>NW_024096101.1:0-2044 GCF_016699485.2 Gallus gallus
AAAACTGGGGAAGGGCACGGAGACGGGAGACAGGCCTGAAACCAAAACAGTGGCAATGATGTGAGGAGGGAAAGACGGTTTCCCAGATCATAGAATCACAGAATCATAGAATCACAAGGTTGGAAGGGACCTGCAAGATCAGCTAGTCCAATCGTCCTCCCATTACCCTTGCTACCACAAGCCACTAAACCATATCTCGTAGCTCCTCATCCAGGATGAGGACAGGAGAACAGACTGAAACAGAAAAGGACACAGCTAAGATGTTAGCAGAAATACAGGAGTGCTGTAGAAACGCTTACTTACTGAGCATCTGTCAGCAGTGTCAGTGATTTTCCCTTGGCCATGTGCCAAACACTTAAAATTTTCTTCATTCCTATACTACTTGCCATGTAAACTGAGGTCATATGCTAGTTTCTATGGCGCTATTCTGTGTTCATTTCACTCCTCTTGCTATCGATCCTTGAAATAATGCTCTAGGTGTGGGTGAGAGGAGTGGATTCCATCCCACTGTAACCACGGAACAAGTCGGAGACGTTCTCATGAAACTGAATGCACATAAGTCCATGGGGCCAAATGATATCCATCCGAGGGCTCTGAGAGAAATGGCTGACGTGATTGCTGAGCTGCTTTCCATCACATTTGAAAAATCATGGCTGTCGGGTGACATCCCCAGTGACTGGGAAAAGGGAAACATGACTCCCATTTTTTAAGAAAGGGAGAAAGGGTGACCCGGGGAACTACAGGCTGGCGAGCCTCACCTCTGTGCCTGGGAAGATCATGGAGCAGATCCTCCTGGTTACCACGTTAAGGCACATAGGAGACAAAGAGGTGATCCAAGACAGCCAGCGTGGCTTCACCAAGGGCAGATCGTGCCTGACCAGCCCGGTGGCCTTCTGTGATGGCGTGATGGCAATCGGTGGATGGGGGAAGGGTGATGGACGTCATCTTCCTAGACCTATGCAGAGCCTTTGACATGGTCCCTCACCGCATCCTTCTCTCTAAATCGGAGAGGTACGGTTTTGAAAGATGGACTGTTCAGTGGACTAAGAACTGGTTGGCTGGTCGCAGCCACGGGGTTGTGACTGACGGTTCTATGCCTGGGTGGAAGCCGGTCACAAGCGGTATCCCCCAAGGGTCGTTCCTGGGACCGGTGCTCTTCCCCATCTTTATCAGTGACATAGATGATGGAATCGAGTGCACCCTCAGCAAGTCTGCAGACGACACCAAGCTGAGCAGTGCCGCCAATACGGTGGAGGGAAGGGAAGCCACCCAGAGGGGCCTGGACACGCTGCAGAAGTGGGCCCACGTGAACCTTATGAGTTTCAACAGGGCCAAATGCAAGGTGCTGCGCTTGGGCCGGGGCAATCCCACGTATTTATGTAGACTGGGGGAGGATCTCCTTGAGAGCAGCCCTGCGGAGAAGGACTTGGGGGTCCGGGTAGACGAGAAGCTACGGGACACAAGCCAGAAGTGTGCGTTTACAGCCCAGCTGTCTATCATCTGTGAAACGCTATGGAGAACAGGAGAGATGCCTGAAGACTGGAGGATAGCCAATGTCATTCCAATCTCCAAAAAGGTCAGGAAACTACATCAGGAAACCATAGGCCATTCAGGAACAATTAATTCTGGATATCATCTCAAAGCGAGGGGAGGGGGAAGGGCTATCCAGAGTAGTAAACTTGGATTTACTATGAAAAAATCATGCTTGACTACCGTGGTAGCCTTTGTAGGTGCCACGACTGGCTGGGCAGGTGTCTTGGTAATCTGGCTTAATGCTGGATCTGGTAGACGTTTTGAAACACGGGATCCTGGGATGGCTTGGGTTGGAAGGGACATTAAAGTCTATCAAGTTCCAAACTCCTGCAGTGTGTTGGTTGCCACCCAGTAGATCAGGCTGCCTGGAGCCCTACGCAGTGAGGCCTTGAACATCTCCACAGAGGGCGCCTCTCCTATCTAGGCATGGGGGCTCTCCCATCAGCTGGATGAGCAGGGATGCTCCAGTGTGACTCTAGGACTGCAGCCCTGGACAAGGGACAGCTCCTCT
>NW_024096102.1:0-1713 GCF_016699485.2 Gallus gallus
GGGGCTGCGCTGCGCTTCAGCTGAGAGCCGCGTTTGGCCGCCAGCGTCCGCTTCTGGGGGGGGCAGCGGGGGGTCACAGGGGGGCCGGGTCCCCTTCTGACCCCATTGCACCTCGTGTGACCCCATAGCACCCCATCTGACCCCATAGCACCTCGTGTGACCCCATAGAACCCCTTCTGACCCCACAGCACCTCGTGTGACCCCATAGAACCCCATCTGACCCCATAGCACCTCGTGTGACCCCATAGCACCCCTTCTGACCCCATAGCACCTCGTGTGACCCCATAGAACCCCATCTGACCCCATAACACCTCGTGTGACCCCATAGTACCTCATGTGACCCCATAGCACCTCGTGTGACCCCATAGAACCCCTTCTGACCCCATAGCACCCCATCTGACCCCATCTGACCCCATAGCACCTCGTGTGACCCCATAGCACCCCATCTGACCCCATAGCACCTCGTGTGACCCCATAGAACCTCGTCTGACCCCATAGCACCTCGTGTGACCCCATAGCACCCCATCTGACCCCATAGCACCCCTTCTGACCCCATAGCACCCCATCTGATCCCATAGCACCTCGTGTGACCCCATCTGACCCCATAGCACCTCGTGTGACCCCATAGAACCCCATCTGACCCCATAGCACCCCTTCTGACCCCATAGCACCTCGTGTGACCCCATAGTACCTCATGTGACCCCATAGCACCTCGTGTGACCCCATAGAACCCCCTTCTGACCCCATAGCACCCCATCTGACCCCATCTGACCCCATAGCACCTCGTGTGACCCCATAGCACCCCATCTGACCCCATAGCACCTCGTGTGACCCCATAGAACCTCGTCTGACCCCATAGCACCTCGTGTGACCCCATAGCACCCCATCTGACCCCATAGCACCCCTTCTGACACCATAGCACCCCATCTGACCCCATAGCACCTCGTGTGACCCCATCTGACCCCATAGCACCTCGTGTGACCCCATAGAACCCCATCTGACCCCATAGCACCCCTTCTGACCCCATAGCACCTCGTGTGACCCCATAGCACCCCATCTGACCCCATAGCACCCCTTCTGACCCCATAGCACCCCATCTGACCCCATAGCACCTCGTGTGACCCCATCTGACCCCATAGCACCTCGTGTGACCCCATAGAAACCCCTTCTGACCCCATAGCACCTCGTGTGACCCCATCTGACCCCATAGCACCTCGTGTGACCCCATAGAACCCCATCTGACCCCATAACACCTCGTGTGACCCCATAGCACCCCTTCTGACCCCATAGCACCTCGTGTGACCCCATAGAACCCCTTCTGACCCCATAGCACCTCGTGTGACCCCATCTGACCCCATAGCACCTCGTGTGACCCCATAGAACCCCATCTGACCCCATAACACCTCGTGTGACCCCATAGTACCTCATGTGACCCCATAGCACCTCGTGTGACCCCATAGAACCCCTTCTGACCCCATAACACCTCGTGTGACCCCATCTGACCCCATAGCACCTCGTGTGACCCCATAGCACCCCATCTGACCCCATAGCACCTCGTGTGACCCCATAGAACCTCGTCTGACCCCATAGCACCTCATGTGACCCCAGAGCACCCCATCGGACCCCATAGCACCTCGTGTGACCCCATAGAACCCCATCTGACCCCATAGCACCCCACCTGACCCTATATGTCCCCATCAGACCCCATAGCAC
>NW_024096103.1:0-1437 GCF_016699485.2 Gallus gallus
CCTAACCACTAACCCTAAAAACCCTAACCCTAACCCTAACCCTAACCCTAACCCTAACCCTAACCCTAACCCTAACCCTAACCCTAACCCTAACCCTAACCCTAACCCTAACCCTAACCCTAACCCTAACCCTAACCCTAACCCTAACCCTAACCCTAACCCTAACCCTAACCCTAACCCTAACCCTAACCCTAACCCTAACCCTAACCCTAACCCTAACCCTAACCCTAACCCTAACCCTAACCCTAACCCTAACCCTAACCCTAACCCTAACCCTAACCCTAACCCTAACCCTAACCCTAACCCTAACCCTAACCCTAACCCTAACCCTAACCCTAACCCTAACCCTAACCCTAACCCTAACCCTAACCCTAACCCTAACCCTAACCCTAACCCTAACCCTAACCCTAACCCTAACCCTAACCCTAACCCTAACCCTAACCCTAACCCTAACCCTAACCCTAACCCTAACCCTAACCCTAACCCTAACCCTAACCCCTAACCCTAACCCTAACCCTAACCCTAACCCTAACCCTAACCCTAACCCTAACCCTAACCCTAACCCTAACCCTAACCCTAACCCTAACCCTAACCCTAACCCTAACCCTAACCCTAACCCTAACCCTAACCCTAACCCTAACCCTAACCCTAACCCTAACCCTAACCCTAACCCTAACCCTAACCCTAACCCTAACCCTACCCTAACCCTAACCCTTAGTTAGGGTTAGGGTTAGGGTAGGGTTAGGGTTAGGGTTAGGGTTAGGGTTAGGGTTAGGGTTAGGGTTAGGGTTAGGGTTAGGGTTAGGGTTAGGGTTAGGGTTAGGGTTAGGGTTAGGGTTAGGGTTAGGGTTAGGGTTAGGGTTAGGGTTAGGGTTAGGGTTAGGGTTAGGGTTAGGGTTAGGGTTAGGGTTAGGGTTAGGGTTAGGGTTAGGGTTAGGGTTAGGGTTAGGGTTAGGGTTAGGGTTAGGGTTAGGGTTAGGGTTAGGGTTAGGGTTAGGGTTAGGGTTAGGGTTAGGGTTAGGGTTAGGGTTAGGGTTAGGGTTAGGGTTAGGGTTAGGGTTAGGGTTAGGGTTAGGGTTAGGGTTAGGGTTAGGGTTAGGGTTAGGGTTAGGGTTAGGGTTAGGGTTAGGGTTAGGGTTAGGGTTAGGGTTAGGGTTAGGGTTAGGGTTAGGGTTAGGGTTAGGGTTAGGGTTAGGGTTAGGGTTAGGGTTAGGGTTAGGGTTAGGGTTAGGGTTAGGGTTAGGGTTAGGGTTAGGGTTAGGGTTAGGGTTAGGGTTAGGGTTAGGGTTAGGGTTAGGGTTAGGGTTAGGGTTAGGGTTAGGGTTAGGGTTAGGGTTAGGGTTAGGGTTAGGGTTAGGGTTAGGGTTAGGGTTAGGGTTAGGGTTAGGGTTAGGGTTAGGGTTAGGGTTAGGGTTAGGGTTAGGGTTAGGGTTAGGG
>NC_053523.1:0-16784 GCF_016699485.2 Gallus gallus
GCCCCCATAGCTTAACCCACAAAGCATGGCACTGAAGATGCCAAGATGGTACCTACTATACCTGTGGGCAAAAGACTTAGTCCTAACCTTTCTATTGGTTTTTGCTAGACATATACATGCAAGTATCCGCATCCCAGTGAAAATGCCCCCAAACCTTTCTTCCCAAGCAAAAGGAGCAGGTATCAGGCACACTCAGCAGTAGCCCAAGACGCCTTGCTTAAGCCACACCCCCACGGGTACTCAGCAGTAATTAACCTTAAGCAATAAGTGTAAACTTGACTTAGCCATAGCAACCCAGGGTTGGTAAATCTTGTGCCAGCCACCGCGGTCATACAAGAAACCCAAATCAATAGCTACCCGGCGTAAAGAGTGGCCACATGTTATCTGCACCAGCTAAGATTAAAATGCAACCAAGCTGTCATAAGCCTAAGATCCACCTAAACCCAACCCAAATCCATCTTAGCCTCAACGATTAATTTTAACCCACGAAAGCTAGGACCCAAACTGGGATTAGATACCCCACTATGCCTAGCCCTAAATCTAGATACCTCCCATCACACATGTATCCGCCTGAGAACTACGAGCACAAACGCTTAAAACTCTAAGGACTTGGCGGTGCCCCAAACCCACCTAGAGGAGCCTGTTCTATAATCGATAATCCACGATTCACCCAACCACCCCTTGCCAGCACAGCCTACATACCGCCGTCGCCAGCCCACCTCTAATGAAAGAACAACAGTGAGCTCAATAGCCCCTCGCTAATAAGACAGGTCAAGGTATAGCCTATGGGGTGGGAGAAATGGGCTACATTTTCTAACATAGAACAAACGAAAAAGGATGTGAAACCCGCCCTTAGAAGGAGGATTTAGCAGTAAAGTGAGATCATACCCCCTAAGCTCACTTTAAGACGGCTCTGAGGCACGTACATACCGCCCGTCACCCTCTTCACAAGCCATCAACATCAATAAATATATACTTCCCCTCCCGGCTAAAGACGAGGCAAGTCGTAACAAGGTAAGTGTACCGGAAGGTGCACTTAGACTACCAAGGCGTAGCTATAACTTCAAAGCATTCAGCTTACACCTGAAAGATACCCTCAACAGACAAGGTCGCCTTGACTTGCCCCCCCTCTAGCCCGACAAACTCGTACCCTTAACATAAAAAACTTACCTCCCCCTCTTAACCAAAACATTATAAATTGTCCCAGTATAGGCGATAGAAAAGACTACCCCGGCGCAATAGAGGCTAACTGTACCGCAAGGGAAAGATGAAATAGCAATGAAAACCATAAGCAAAAAACAGCAAAGACCAACCCTTGTACCTTTTGCATCATGATTTAGCAAGAACAACCAAGCAAAGTGAGCTAAAGTTTGCCTTCCCGAAACCCAAGCGAGCTACTTGCGAGCAGCTAAAATTTGAGCGAACCCGTCTCTGTTGCAAAAGAGTGGGATGACTTGCCAGTAGAGGTGAAAAGCCTACCGAGCTGGGTGATAGCTGGTTACCTGTCAAACGAATCTAAGTTCCCCCTTAACCCACCCCCTAAAGACACCCACCTTTGTCAACCTTGAGAACGTTGGGGTTAAGAGCAATTCGATGGGGGTACAGCTCCATCGAAAAAGAACACAACCTCCTCCAGCGGATAATAATCACCCCCCCCCGCACTGTGGGCCTTCAAGCAGCCACCAACAAAAGAGTGCGTCAAAGCTCCCTCATTAAAAAATCTAAAACCCTATTTGACTCCCTCAACCAAAGCAGGTTAACCTATGACAATAGAAGAATCAATGCTAAAATGAGTAATCTGGAACCTATCCTCCTACGGCGTAAACTTACATTAATACATTATTAACAGAACTCAACTTATACCCCCACACTAACAAGCAATACGTATTCCTCAATCTGTTAAGCCAACCCAGGAGCGCCCACAGGATGATTAAAACCTACAGAAGGAACTCGGCAAACCAAAGACCCGACTGTTTCCCAAAAACATAGCCTTCAGCTAACAACAAGTATTGAAGGTGATGCCTGCCCAGTGACCCCCAAAGTTCAACGGCCGCGGTATCCTAACCGTGCGAAGGTAGCGCAATCAATTGTCCCGTAAATTGAGACTTGTATGAATGGCTAAACGAGGTCTTAACTGTCTCCTGTAGGTAATCTATGAAATTAGTATTCCCGTGCAAAAACGAGAATGTGAACATAAGACGAGAAGACCCTGTGGAACTTTAAAATCACGACCACCTTACAACCTTACACAGCCCCACTGGGTCCACCCACACATAAACCCCTGGTCGACATTTTTCGGTTGGGGCGACCTTGGAGAAAAAAAAATCCTCCAAACCCACAGACCACAACTCTTCACTAAGACCAACTCCTCAAAGTACCAACAGTAACCAGACCCAATATAATTGAGCAATGGACCAAGCTACCCCAGGGATAACAGCGCAATCTCCTCCAAGAGCCCATATCGACAAGGAGGTTTACGACCTCGATGTTGGATCAGGACAACCTAATGGTGCAACCGCTATTAAGGGTTCGTTTGTTCAACGATTAACAGTCCTACGTGATCTGAGTTCAGACCGGAGCAATCCAGGTCGGTTTCTATCTATGGACACACTCCTCCTAGTACGAAAGGACCGGAGAAGTGGGGTCAATACCACTGAGCACACCCCAACCTTCTAAGCAATGAATACAACTCAACTGCCAAGAACCCCTCCCCCACACCCAACTCCTAGAAAAGGATCCAGCTAGCGTGGCAGAGCTCGGCAAATGCAAAAGGCTTAAGCCCTTTATCCAGAGGTTCAAATCCTCTCCCTAGCTACCCCGGACATGACCCTGCCCACCCTAACAAACCTTCTAATCATAACCTTATCCTATATTCTCCCCATCCTAATCGCCGTGGCCTTCTTAACACTTGTAGAACGAAAAATCCTAAGCTACATGCAGGCCCGAAAGGGCCCAAACATTGTGGGCCCTTTTGGTCTACTCCAACCCGTTGCAGACGGGGTAAAACTATTCATTAAAGAGCCAATCCGACCATCTACCTCCTCCCCCTTCCTCTTCATTATTACTCCAATCCTAGCACTACTCCTAGCCCTGACTATTTGAGTCCCCCTCCCACTACCATTCCCCCTTGCAGACCTCAACCTAGGACTACTATTTCTCCTAGCCATATCAAGCCTAACTGTCTACTCTCTACTCTGATCCGGATGAGCATCAAACTCCAAGTATGCCCTAATCGGAGCCCTTCGAGCCGTCGCACAAACAATCTCATACGAAGTCACCCTAGCCATCATCCTGTTATCCACAATCATACTGAGCGGCAATTACACCTTAAGCACCCTGGCCATCACCCAAGAGCCCATCTACCTCATTTTTTCCGCATGACCCCTCGCAATAATATGATACATCTCTACCCTTGCTGAAACCAACCGCGCCCCATTTGACCTAACAGAAGGAGAGTCAGAGCTAGTCTCAGGATTTAATGTAGAATATGCCGCCGGACCATTCGCCATATTCTTCTTAGCCGAATACGCCAACATTATACTAATAAACACACTAACCACCGTCCTATTCCTGAACCCAAGCTTCCTAAATCTCCCACCAGAATTATTTCCCATTGCACTCGCTACAAAAACCCTCCTCCTTTCATCCTCATTTCTATGAATCCGGGCCTCATATCCACGGTTCCGCTATGACCAACTAATACATCTTCTATGAAAAAACTTCCTCCCCCTAACCCTAGCCTTATGCCTCTGACATACCAGCATACCAATCAGCTACGCCGGCCTCCCCCCAATCTAAGGAAGCGTGCCTGAACAAAAAGGATCACTATGATAAAGTGAACATAGAGGTATAACAACCCTCTCACTTCCTTAATCCTAGAAAAGTAGGAATCGAACCTACACAGAAGAGATCAAAACTCTTCATACTCCCTCTATATTATTTTCTAGTAAGGTCAGCTAACTAAGCTATCGGGCCCATACCCCGAAAATGATGGTTTAACCCCTTCCCCTACTAATGAACCCCCATGCAAAACTAATCTGCACAGTAAGCCTCATCATGGGAACCAGCATCACAATCTCCAGCAACCATTGAATCTTAGCCTGAACAGGCTTAGAGATCAACACCTTAGCCATCATCCCCCTCATCTCCAAGTCACACCACCCCCGAGCGATTGAAGCCACTATCAAATATTTCCTCACCCAATCAACTGCATCAGCCCTAATCCTCTTCTCGAGCATAACCAACGCCTGATCCACCGGACAATGAGACATTACACAACTAAACCACCCGACATCATGCCTAATATTAACAATAGCAATCGCAATCAAATTAGGACTAGTCCCATTCCACTTCTGATTCCCAGAAGTACTCCAAGGCTCCTCCCTAATCACTGCCCTACTACTCTCCACCCTAATAAAACTCCCCCCAATCACACTCCTCCTCCTAACATCACAGTCTCTTAATACCACCTTACTCACCCTCCTAGCAATCTCCTCCACCCTAATCGGAGGCTGAATGGGCCTAAACCAAACACAAACACGAAAAATCCTAGCCTTCTCATCCATCTCCCATTTAGGATGAATAATTATAATTATCTCCTATAACCCACAACTCACTATTCTCACCTTCATCCTCTACACAATTATGACCTCAACTGTATTCCTATCCCTAGCCCAAATCAAAGTCCTAAAACTGTCAACAATACTCATCTCATGAACTAAAACCCCAATACTAAATGCAACTGTAATACTAACCCTCCTCTCCCTAGCTGGCCTCCCACCATTAACCGGCTTCATGCCAAAATGACTCATTATCCAAGAACTAACCAAACAAGAAATAACCCCAATAGCCACAATCATCACAATACTATCACTCCTAAGCCTATTCTTCTACCTCCGACTTGCATACCACTCAACAATCACACTCCCCCCCAACTCATCAAACCACATAAAACTCTGACGAACTAACAAAACCCTAAACACCCCCACCGCCATTCTAACTGCGCTATCAACCACCCTATTGCCCCTTTCCCCCCTAATTATTACCATACTATAGAAACTTAGGATTAACTGTCACCAAACCAAAGGCCTTCAAAGCCTTAAATAAGAGTTAAACTCTCTTAGTTTCTGCCCAACTAAGACCAACAGGACATTAACCTGTATCTCCTGAATGCAAATCAGACGCTTTAATTAAGCTAAGGCCTCTACCTAGACAGATGGGCTTCGATCCCATACAATTTTAGTTAACAGCTAAATGCCAACACCAATTGGCTTCTGCCTACAGACCCCGGCACACTTTAGTGTACATCAACGAGTTTGCAACTCATTATGAACTTCACTACAGAGTCGATAAGAAGAGGAATTGAACCTCTGTAAAAAGGACTACAGCCTAACGCTTCAACACTCAGCCATCTTACCTGTGACCTTCATCAACCGATGATTATTCTCAACCAACCACAAAGACATTGGCACTCTTTACCTAATTTTCGGCACATGGGCGGGCATAGCCGGCACAGCACTTAGCCTTCTAATTCGCGCAGAACTAGGACAGCCCGGAACTCTCTTAGGAGACGATCAAATTTACAATGTAATCGTCACAGCCCATGCTTTCGTCATAATCTTCTTTATAGTTATACCCATCATGATCGGTGGCTTCGGAAACTGACTAGTCCCACTTATAATCGGTGCCCCAGACATAGCATTCCCCCGCATAAATAACATAAGCTTCTGACTCCTCCCTCCCTCCTTCCTTCTCCTACTAGCCTCATCTACCGTAGAAGCTGGGGCCGGCACAGGATGGACAGTTTACCCCCCTTTAGCCGGCAACCTAGCCCACGCTGGCGCATCAGTAGACCTAGCCATCTTTTCATTACACTTAGCAGGTGTTTCCTCCATTCTAGGAGCCATCAACTTTATCACTACCATCATCAACATAAAACCCCCCGCACTGTCACAATACCAAACACCCCTATTCGTATGATCCGTCCTCATTACTGCCATCCTACTACTCCTCTCCTTACCCGTCCTAGCAGCTGGGATTACCATACTACTTACCGACCGCAACCTTAACACCACATTCTTCGACCCAGCTGGAGGAGGAGACCCAATCCTATACCAACACCTATTCTGATTCTTCGGTCACCCCGAAGTTTACATCCTCATCCTCCCAGGTTTCGGAATAATTTCCCACGTAGTAGCATACTATGCAGGAAAAAAAGAACCATTCGGATACATAGGAATAGTCTGAGCCATACTGTCAATCGGATTCCTTGGCTTCATTGTATGAGCCCACCATATATTCACAGTCGGAATGGACGTAGACACCCGAGCCTACTTTACATCAGCCACAATAATCATCGCCATCCCAACTGGTATTAAAGTCTTCAGCTGACTAGCAACCCTGCACGGAGGAACAATTAAATGAGACCCCCCTATGCTATGAGCCCTAGGATTCATCTTCCTCTTCACTATCGGAGGCCTAACGGGAATCGTCCTTGCTAACTCATCACTAGATATTGCCCTTCATGACACCTACTATGTAGTCGCCCACTTCCACTATGTCCTCTCAATGGGGGCAGTTTTTGCCATTCTAGCAGGATTTACCCACTGATTTCCCCTCTTCACAGGCTTTACCCTACACCCATCATGAACCAAGGCACATTTCGGAGTAATATTTACCGGAGTTAACCTAACCTTTTTCCCCCAACATTTCCTGGGCCTAGCTGGAATACCCCGACGATACTCAGATTACCCAGACGCCTACACACTATGAAACACACTATCCTCAATCGGCTCCTTAATTTCAATAACAGCCGTAATCATACTCATATTCATCGTCTGAGAAGCCTTCTCAGCAAAACGAAAAGTGCTCCAACCCGAATTAACTGCCACTAATATCGAATGAATTCATGGCTGCCCACCCCCATACCACACCTTCGAAGAACCAGCCTTTGTACAAGTGCAAGAAAGGAAGGAATCGAACCCTCACATGTTGGTTTCAAGCCAACCGCATCAAACCACTTAATGCTTCTTTCTTATGAGACGTTAGTAAACCAATTACATAGACCTGTCAAGACTAAATCACAGGTGCAAACCCTGTACATCTCATATGGCCAACCACTCCCAACTAGGCTTTCAAGACGCCTCATCCCCCATCATAGAAGAGCTCGTTGAATTCCACGACCACGCCCTGATAGTCGCACTAGCAATTTGCAGCTTAGTACTCTACCTTCTAACTCTTATACTTATAGAAAAACTATCATCAAACACCGTAGATGCCCAAGAAGTTGAACTAATCTGAACCATCCTACCCGCTATTGTCCTAGTCCTGCTTGCCCTCCCCTCCCTCCAAATCCTCTACATAATAGACGAAATCGACGAACCTGATCTCACCCTAAAAGCCATCGGACACCAATGATACTGAACCTATGAATACACAGACTTCAAGGACCTCTCATTTGACTCCTACATAACCCCAACAACAGACCTCCCCCTAGGCCACTTCCGCCTACTAGAAGTCGACCATCGCATTGTAATCCCCATAGAATCCCCCATTCGAGTAATCATCACCGCTGATGACGTCCTCCACTCATGAGCCGTACCCGCCCTCGGGGTAAAAACAGACGCAATCCCTGGACGACTAAATCAAACCTCCTTCATCACCACTCGACCAGGAGTGTTTTACGGACAATGCTCAGAAATCTGCGGAGCTAACCACAGCTACATACCCATTGTAGTAGAGTCTACCCCCCTAAAACACTTTGAAGCCTGATCCTCACTACTGTCATCTTAACCATTAAGAAGCTATGCACCAGCACTAGCCTTTTAAGCTAGAGAGAGGGGACACCCTCCCCCTTAATGACATGCCCCAATTAAACCCAAACCCATGATTCTCCATCATACTCCTAACTTGATTCACCTTCTCTCTGCTTATCCAACCCAAACTTCTTTCATTCACTCTAACAAACAACCCTGCAAACAAAATTACAACAACTAAACCCACCCCCTGAACCTGACCATGAACCTAAGCTTCTTCGACCAATTCTCAAGCCCCTGCCTACTAGGAATCCCTCTAATCCTCCCATCACTCCTTCTTCCAGCCCTCCTACTTCCATCACCAGGAAACCGATGGATCAACAACCGCCTCTCCACCATCCAACTCTGATTCACCCACCTAATCACAAAACAACTAATAACCCCCCTAAACAAGGCAGGTCACAAATGAGCCCTCCTACTCACCTCACTTATCCTAATACTCCTCTCCATTAACCTCCTAGGCCTCCTCCCCTACACCTTCACCCCAACTACCCAACTATCAATAAACATGGCCTTAGCCCTGCCACTATGACTAGCCACCTTACTAACAGGCCTGCGAAACCAACCCTCCGCCTCCTTAGGACACCTACTCCCTGAAGGCACCCCCACCCCACTGATTCCAGCCCTAATCATAATCGAAACAACCAGCCTACTTATTCGGCCATTAGCCCTAGGAGTACGCCTAACAGCAAACCTCACAGCTGGTCACCTACTTATCCAACTTATCTCTACAGCCACAATCGCCCTACTACCAATAATGCCATCAATCTCCGCCCTAACGGCACTCATCCTATTCCTACTAACCATCCTAGAAGTGGCAGTAGCAATAATCCAAGCCTACGTCTTCGTCCTCCTCCTAAGCCTCTACTTACAAGAAAATATTTAATGGCACACCAAGCACACTCCTACCACATAGTTGACCCAAGCCCATGACCAATCTTCGGCGCAGCCGCAGCACTACTAACCACCTCTGGCCTAATCATATGGTTCCACTACAGCTCGACCACCCTACTGACAATAGGCCTCCTCTCTATACTTCTAGTCATGCTGCAATGATGACGAGACGTAGTCCGAGAAAGCACCTTCCAGGGCCACCACACCCCAACTGTCCAAAAGGGCCTACGATACGGAATAATCCTTTTCATTACATCAGAGGCCTTCTTCTTCCTAGGATTCTTCTGAGCCTTCTTCCACTCAAGCCTAGCCCCAACACCAGAACTGGGGGGCCAATGGCCCCCAACAGGAGTCAAACCCCTAAACCCCCTTGAAGTACCCCTACTAAATACAGCAATCCTCCTAGCCTCAGGAGTCACCGTTACATGGGCTCACCACAGCATCACAGAAGGAAACCGAAAACAAGCCATCCACGCACTAACTCTCACAATCCTCCTAGGATTCTATTTCACAGCCCTACAAGCAATAGAGTACCATGAAGCCTCCTTCTCAATCGCTGACAGCGTCTACGGCTCCACCTTCTTCGTCGCTACAGGGTTCCACGGACTACATGTAATCATTGGATCATCCTTTTTAACAGTTTGCCTCCTACGACTAATCAAATTCCACTTCACACCAAACCACCACTTCGGATTTGAAGCAGCAGCCTGATACTGACACTTCGTAGACATCATCTGACTCTTCCTCTACATATCCATATACTGATGAGGATCTTGCTCTTCTAGTATACTCATTACAACTGACTTCCAATCTTTAAAATCTGGTATCAACCCAGAGAAGAGCAATGAACACACTTACATTTATACTCTCACTATCCTTTCTACTAAGCGCTGCACTAACTACTATAAACTTTTGACTAGCCCAAATAGCCCCAGACACAGAAAAACTGTCACCGTACGAATGCGGATTTGACCCACTAGGATCAGCCCGACTCCCATTCTCAATCCGATTCTTCCTCAGTAGCCATCCTATTCCTTTTATTCGACCTAGAAATCGCCCTGCTTCTTCCCCTTCCATGAGCCATCCAACTTGCACACCCTATAATAACCCTTACTTGAGCCACCACTATCATCGCCCTCCTCACATTTGGTCTCATCTACGAATGAACTCAGGGCGGCTTAGAATGAGCAGAATAACAGAAAGTTAGTCTAACTAAGACAGCTGGTTTCGACCCAGCAAATTATAGACCCACCTATAACTTTCTTATGTCTCCCCTACACTTCAGCTTCTATTCTGCATTCACATTCAGCAGCCTAGGACTAGCATTCCACCGAACACACCTCATCTCTGCCCTACTATGCCTAGAGAGCATAATACTATCCATATTCATCCCCCTCTCAATCTGACCAGTAGAAAACCAAACCCCATCATTCGCCCTTGTACCTATCCTAATACTAGCCTTCTCAGCATGCGAAGCTGGCACAGGCCTAGCCATACTAGTAGCTTCTGCACGAACACATGGCTCTGACCACCTACACAACCTAAACCTTCTACAATGCTAAAGATCATCCTACCAACAATCATACTCTTGCCCACAGCCCTCTTATCCCCAGCAAAATCCATATGAACTAACACCACAATATACAGCCTTCTAATCGCCTCGATCAGCCTACACTGACTAACCCCATCATACTACCCCACAAAAACCCTAACCCTCTGAACAGGCATAGACCAAATCTCAACTCCCCTCTTAGTACTCTCCTGCTGGTTTCTCCCCCTCATAATTATAGCTAGCCAAGGCCACCTACAACATGAACCCCACAAACGAAAACGAATATTCATCTCCACCTTAATCATCATCCAACCATTCATCATCCTAGCCTTCTCAGCAACTGAACTCATACTATTCTACATCTCATTCGAAGCAACCCTAATCCCAACCCTCATCTTAATCACACGCTGAGGAAACCAACCAGAACGACTTAGCGCAGGCATTTACCTTCTATTCTATACCCTAATTAGCTCTCTTCCCCTACTAGTCTCCATCCTCTACCTTCACACAAATACTGGAACCCTCCACCTACCCATTATCAAACTCACCCACCCCAACCTACCTGCCTCCTGAACAAGCTTATTATCTAGCCTAGCTCTCCTAATAGCCTTTATAGTCAAAGCACCCCTATACGGACTACACCTATGACTGCCTAAAGCCCATGTAGAAGCACCAATCGCAGGCTCCATACTACTTGCTGCTCTACTACTAAAACTAGGCGGATATGGCATCATACGAGTCACCCTCCTAATGGAGCCCGTATCCAACTTCTTACACTACCCCTTCCTCACCCTAGCCCTATGAGGTGCCCTAATAACTAGCTCTATCTGCTTACGCCAAACAGACCTAAAATCCCTCATTGCCTACTCATCCGTAAGCCATATGGGCCTAGTCATCGCTGCAAGTATAATCCAAACCCAATGATCATTCTCAGGTGCAATAATCCTCATAATCTCCCATGGACTAACCTCTTCCCTTTTATTCTGCCTAGCAAACACAAACTACGAACGGACACACAGCCGCATTCTTATCCTGACACGAGGCCTCCAACCCCTCCTACCATTGATATCAGTATGATGATTACTAGCCAACTTAACCAACATGGCCCTGCCCCCAACCACCAACCTGATAGCAGAACTAACAATTATAGTTGCCCTCTTCAACTGATCCTCCCCCACAATTATCTTAACCGGCACTGCAACACTCCTAACCGCCTCTTACACCCTCTACATACTACTCTCAACCCAACGAGGCACTCTTCCATCCCACATCACAACAACCCCCAACTCAAACACTCGAGAACATCTTCTCATAACCCTCCACATCATCCCCATACTAACACTCATCCTCAAACCAGAACTAATCTCAGGAACCCCTCTATGCAAACATAGTTTAACCCAAACATTAGATTGTGATTCTAAAAATAGGAGTTTAACCCTCCTTGTTCGCCGAGGGGAGGCCCAAGCCAACAAGAACTGCTAATTCCTGCATCTGAGCTTTAAACCTCAGTCCCCTTAACTTTTAAAGGATAAGAGCAATCCGTTGGTCTTAGGAACCACCTATCTTGGTGCAAATCCAAGTAAAAGTAATGGAGACTCCACTGCTCCTTAACACCCTCACAACATTAACACTACTCACCCTCCTTACCCCTATTATCCTTCCCCCCCTCCTAAATCTAAAAAACTCCCCCATATCCATCACCAAAACCATTAAAACCGCCTTCCTAATCAGCCTAATCCCAACAACAATCTTCATCCACTCAGGGGCAGAAAGCATTGCCACCCACTGAGAATGACAATTTATCCCCAACTTCAAGATCCCCATCTCCCTAAAAATAGACATATACTCCATAATATTCTTCCCCATTGCACTATTTGTAACCTGATCCATCTTAGAGTTCGCAACATGATACATAGCATCCGAACCATTTATTACAAAATTCTTTACCTACCTACTCACCTTCCTCATCGCCATATTAACACTAACCATCGCAAATAACATATTCCTCCTATTTGTAGGATGAGAAGGAGTAGGAATCATGTCATTCCTTCTCATTGGATGATGACAAGGACGAGCTGAAGCCAACACAGCTGCACTACAGGCAATAATCTACAACCGAATCGGAGACATTGGCCTCATCCTAAGCATAGCATGACTAGCCTCTTCCCTAAACACCTGAGAAATTCAACAAATCACCCACCCAAACCAAACACCCACCCTCCCCCTCCTTGGCCTAATCCTAGCCGCCACAGGAAAATCCGCTCAATTTGGCCTTCACCCATGACTTCCAGCAGCAATAGAAGGCCCAACCCCTGTCTCCGCCCTACTCCATTCCAGCACAATAGTAGTTGCTGGAATTTTTTTACTCATCCGCACCCACCCCTTCCTGTCATCCAATAAAACAGCCCTGACAACGTGCCTATGCTTAGGTGCTCTATCAACACTCTTTGCCGCAACATGCGCTCTCACTCAAAACGACATCAAAAAAATCATTGCCTTCTCCACTTCAAGCCAACTAGGCCTCATAATAGTCACAATTGGCCTAGACCTCCCCCAACTAGCCTTCCTCCACATCTCAACCCATGCCTTCTTTAAAGCTATATTATTCCTATGCTCCGGCCTAATTATCCACAGCCTCAATGGAGAACAAGACATCCGCAAAATAGGATGTCTACAAAAAACCCTCCCAATAACCACCTCCTGCCTAACCATTGGCAACCTTGCTCTAATAGGAACTCCATTCCTAGCAGGCTTCTACTCAAAAGACCTGATCATCGAAAACCTAAACACCTCATACATCAATACCTGAGCCCTCTCACTTACACTACTTGCCACATCTTTCACTGCAACCTACAGCCTCCGCATAACCTTACTAGTCCAAACAGGACACACACGAACCCCAGCAATCACCCCCATTAACGAAAACACCCCCCCAGCCATTCTCCCAATCATACGACTAGCCCTTGGCAGCATTATAGCAGGCCTATTAATCTCATCCCTAATCCTCCCCCCTAAAACCCCTCCAATAACTATACCCACCATCACAAAAACTGCTGCCATCATTGTTACAACCCTAGGAATTATCCTAGCCCTAGAACTCTCAAGCCTATCATACTCCCTCACTCCCCCAAAACACAATCCCCTCATAAACTTCTCCTCCTCCCTAGGCTACTTTAACCCCCTAACTCACCGAATTAGCCCCTCAATCCTCCTACATACCGGACAAAAAATTGCATCCCACTTAATCGACATAGCATGGTACAAAAAAATAGGCCCCGAAGGCCTTGCCAACCTTCATCTCACCATAACCAAAATCTCAACCACACTCCACACAGGCCTAATTAAATCTTACCTGGGTTCTTTCGCCCTCACAATCCTTACAACGATCCTACTTATCCAAAAATAAACTAATGGCACCCAACATTCGAAAATCCCACCCCCTACTAAAAATAATTAACAACTCCCTAATCGACCTCCCAGCCCCATCCAACATCTCTGCTTGATGAAATTTCGGCTCCCTATTAGCAGTCTGCCTCATGACCCAAATCCTCACCGGCCTACTACTAGCCATGCACTACACAGCAGACACATCCCTAGCCTTCTCCTCCGTAGCCCACACTTGCCGGAACGTACAATACGGCTGACTCATCCGGAATCTCCACGCAAACGGCGCCTCATTCTTCTTCATCTGTATCTTCCTTCACATCGGACGAGGCCTATACTACGGCTCCTACCTCTACAAGGAAACCTGAAACACAGGAGTAATCCTCCTCCTCACACTCATAGCCACCGCCTTTGTGGGCTATGTTCTCCCATGGGGCCAAATATCATTCTGAGGGGCCACCGTTATCACAAACCTATTCTCAGCAATTCCCTACATTGGACACACCCTAGTAGAGTGAGCCTGAGGGGGATTTTCAGTCGACAACCCAACCCTTACCCGATTCTTCGCCTTACACTTCCTCCTCCCCTTTACAATCGCAGGTATTACTATCATCCACCTCACCTTCCTACACGAATCAGGCTCAAACAACCCCCTAGGCATCTCATCCGACTCTGACAAAATTCCATTTCACCCATACTACTCCTTCAAAGACATTCTGGGCTTAACTCTCATACTCACCCCATTCCTAACACTAGCCCTATTCTCCCCCAACCTCCTAGGAGACCCAGAAAACTTCACCCCAGCAAACCCACTAGTAACCCCCCCACATATCAAACCAGAATGATATTTTCTATTCGCCTATGCCATCCTACGCTCCATCCCCAACAAACTTGGAGGTGTACTAGCCCTAGCAGCCTCAGTCCTCATCCTCTTCCTAATCCCCTTCCTCCACAAATCTAAACAACGAACAATAACCTTCCGACCACTCTCCCAAACCCTATTCTGACTTCTAGTAGCCAACCTTCTTATCCTAACCTGAATCGGAAGCCAACCAGTAGAACACCCCTTCATCATCATTGGCCAAATAGCATCCCTCTCTTACTTCACCATCCTACTTATCCTCTTCCCCACAATCGGAACACTAGAAAACAAAATACTCAACTACTAAAATACTCTAATAGTTTATGAAAAACATTGGTCTTGTAAACCAAAAACTGAAGACTCCACCCTTCTTAGAGTATCAGAAAAGGAGGACTCAAACCTCCATCTCCAGCTCCCAAAGCTGGTATTTTCAAATAAACTACTCTCTGAAACCCTTAAACCGCCCGAATTGCCCCCCGAGACAACCCACGCACAAGCTCTAGTACAACAAACAAAGCTAACAATAAACCTCACCCAGCCACCAAAAACAACCCAACCCCACATGAATAAAACACCGCAACTCCACTAAAATCCAACCGAGCAAAAGACACACCCCCGCCATCAACAGTAACTACCCCCACCTTTCAAAAATCAACGAGCCCTCCCAGAACCACCCCCATTCAAACCACCAAGACAAAACCTAGCCCATACCCCACCACCCGCCAATCCCCCCAAGCCTCAGGATAAGGATCCGCAGCTAATGACACAGAATAAACAAAAACCACCAACATCCCCCCTAAATACACCAAAAATAACGCCAAGGAAACAAAAGAAACACCCAAACTCACTAACCACCCACATCCTATCACAGACGCTACCACCAACCCCACCACCCCATAATACGGCGAAGGATTAGACGCCACAGCTAAAACCCCCAGCATAAAACAAATCCCAAGAAAAATCACAAAATAAGTCATATTATTCCCGCTTGGTTAGACCCCAAGGACTACGGCTTGAAAAGCCATTGTTGTTCTCAACTACGGGAACAATTTTATTTTTTAACCTAACTCCCCTACTAAGTGTACCCCCCCTTTCCCCCCCAGGGGGGGTATACTATGCATAATCGTGCATACATTTATATACCACATATATTATGGTACCGGTAATATATACTATATATGTACTAAACCCATTATATGTATACGGGCATTAACCTATATTCCACATTTCTCCCAATGTCCATTCTATGCATGATCCAGGACATACTCATTTACCCTCCCCATAGGCAGTTCCAAACCACTATCAAGCCACCTAACTATGAATGGTTACAGGACATAAATCTCACTCTCATGTTCTCCCCCCAACAAGTCACCTAACTATGAATGGTTACAGGACATACATTTAACTACCATGTTCTAACCCATTTGGTTATGCTCGCCGTATCAGATGGATTTATTGATCGTCCACCTCACGAGAGATCAGCAACCCCTGCCTGTAATGTACTTCATGACCAGTCTCAGGCCCATTCTTTCCCCCTACACCCCTCGCCCTACTTGCCTTCCACCGTACCTCTGGTTCCTCGGTCAGGCACATCCCATGCATAACTCCTGAACTTTCTCACTTTTCACGAAGTCATCTGTGGATTATCTTCCCCTCTTTAGTCCGTGATCGCGGCATCTTCTCTCTTCTATTGCTGTTGGTTCCTTCTCTTTTTGGGGCTTCTTCACAGGTTGCCCTTCACAGTGCGGGTGCGGAGTGCTATTCAAGTGAAGCCTGGACTACACCTGCGTTGCGTCCTATCCTAGTCCTCTCGTGTCCCTCGATGAGACGGTTTGCGTGTATGGGGAATCATCTTGACACTGATGCACTTTGGATCGCATTTGGTTATGGTTCTTCCACCCCCCCGGTAAATGGTGCTATTTAGTGAATGCTTGTCGGACATATTTTTATCAATTTTCACTTCCTCTATTTTCTTCACAAAACTAGGAAATTCACCACAATTTTTTCTTTGTTATTTTTTAATTTTTTTTTTATTTTTTAAAAACATTTTTTAAAAAACTAAATTACATACAAACTACCGCATAAAATCCCTCAAACCATACAAACGTTTATCGTATAATATATATACATTATTGTTTATTCTATCATTATTAGAGAAACTCCACTACCAAAACCATCATTAAAACAAAAATTTACATGCCACTTAACTCCCCTCACAAACAATCGTTATTTATATTGTTAATTAGCAAACACAAAACCCGCCTTCTACCACTATAAA